>NC_134825.1:57663816-57970905 GCF_004210375.1 Tachypleus tridentatus
AACAAACAAAAAACAACAAGTAATATCCGAAAATGCTCAAAGCTAGAGACATACTGGATAATCACCGAGCCAGAATTCCAAAAAATAAGACATCAACTACGACCCAGGTAGAAAATAAAACATTCATCGAGTAATTACAATCATCACTGGGCTTAGTCTGACCCAACTTGCCTATTCCACTATCTGTTCTGCCCAAACAATGAAAGTGGCATCGTATTCCTGGGTTATTTCATTAATTAATAAATTAATTTATCCAGATAAAATAGTTTGATTATTGTTTGCACGTTATGATTTTAGTGACGAGATGTAAGGGGGCCATAAGGAGGAAAGGTGTTGTGAAACCTTATAAGTGTAATGAGTGTTGGTATATAAGCCTAAAGTAAAGAAGTAATGTGGGGTCACCTAGCATACATATAATCAAGTGCATAAAATTCACCATGAATGTAAAAATATGGATTCAAATTTAAACTTAAATCGTTTCTGAATTAAGCTATTTTCTATTATATCAATGATATTTTAATTAGAAGAACTCTTTAATAAATAGAAAGCCTAAATTAAGAAATAAACAAATACTCTTCCAGTTTTGTTGTCTATACATTTCATATCATACTTTCAGTACATAAACCAACAACGATATTAGGTTATATTTTTGTTGCTAAGCAACATGGCATAAAAGCAATTATTGAAATATCGCGTTACCAAAACACACTGGCCTTTCTATTTATTAGAAGTTGTTGATCTAACTGATTTCTTACCCATATGAATACGCTACGAATTCATTTTATGAATGATCTTAACTTTGACTGGTTAAAAAACCCACAAAAACCCGATGTTTGTCTGCCTCAACTGCACTTTTCTCCTCATTGTTAGCCAAGCTTGATATCGTAAAATGTATTTATATTGGTTAGCTATGAAACGTAAGGTTAGGGTATACGACGGGGTAGTGGTAGTTCTTTCCGCACCATTTTTGACAAGCTGTTGTTTGTTATATGTAATTAATCACAAAGCTACACAAAGAGCTATTTGTGTTCTGCCCACCGTGAGTATGGAAATCCAGTTTTTAGCGTTTTAAGTCCGCAGACATACTGCTGTGCCACTGGGGGGCTTTTGACAAGCTATACGCTAGTAAATACATAATAAACGCTTACTGACATAAATACATAACTAGATTTAACAACTGGTCGCTATGTATATACACAGCCAGTTATATAGATAAACAGTGAGTTACCTGATGAGACTCATGGGTTTGTGAAAAACTAAATATAAGTAAGAGGCAGAAAAAAAAACAACAACAAAAAACTTTGTGATACAACACAATGGTGAGACATCTCCAATAACCCGATTAGAGAGAATGTTTAACAGAAATCAAATAAAGCCCATCTGAAGTACGTTCACGTACGTGGATAAGGTGAAAGGTTTACTGGGTGTAGAGAGAACGTATCCGGACCATAAAGTCGAATTGCTGTCGCGAAGCCGCCTTTGCAGGTACTTTATGACATTGGCATTTCTCGCTAGAATGACTCTCCTAATCCAAAATAAATATCAACTGTTGGCAGGAATGTAGCAGAAATATGGAAAATATCACATTGTTCTTGCATTCCCACTCCAAATTCTTAAAACTACATAAATCTCGAGAGAGTTAGGAACTTCAACTTAATCAGCCACACTCACACACAAGCATGTAAATCACCGTATTAACGACTGAGGAGGTGACCAATTCGAGATCTGTCATCGCCTATTGCACTGTTTGGACCCGCCTTGTCTTGTCGCGTGGCGAAATTTACCATCAACATAGCAGGGAACCATCTTTGTATTAATCATATACTATGGTTAAATATTTTTTATTCCCACAAATACTTTGCTTTTGATGTCCCGACAAGTTATTTGCTGGTTTGTTTTTGAGCACAAAGCTATAGAATGAACTATCTGTGCTCTGCCCAACGCAGGTATCAAAACTCGGTTTTAGCAATATAATTCCTAAAACTCACAGCTGAATTACCGGGGTTAGGGTTGTTTACAAGGGAAGGTGTGAACGCTGAGCGTAATTGTCTAGTTAATATGGGCTGACTGATATTTTGGTATTTGCGAATATATGAAGCGTATAAAGAAGATTTTTGTTTGTTTGTTTAGAATTAAGCACAAAACTACACATGGGCTATCTGTGCTCTGCCCACCACAGTATCGAAACCCAGTTTTTAGTGTTTAAGTCCGCAGACATACCACTGTGCCACTGGGGGGCGTATAAATAATATATTGATTCTGAGACAACATAATTCAGGGCGCAATAATACATCATTAAATGAATTAAGAATTCCGTTGTGTAAGGCACGAATTTGGAACTAAATACAAATTTTACTTGTAGCAGTCGTAGATACGCAAATATATAACATCGTAAATACTGAATAAACGAAACGGCTTTCATACTGAAACAAAATGGTTGAAATGTCAATACCATTTTTGGCCCAATTATGTGGAAAATATATCGTATATTAGGTGATGTGATACTGATCACGAGGTAGAACATACCGTAAAAAATAATGATAGAATGTAAATGTTTACCTGTTGAAAACTAATCGTTAGAATATTTCAAGTATACTTTCAGTCACACAGCATAAAATATATTTAACAAAATCACGCTGTTGTGTACTTTTTTTCACGGCCCGGCATGGCCAGATGATTAAGGTACTCGAATCGTAATCTGAGGATCGCTGGTTCGAATCCCCGTCACATCAAACATGCTCACCCTTTCAGCCGTGGGGGCGTTATAAGGTTACGGTCAATCCCACTATTCGTTGGTAAAAGAGTAGCCCACGAGTTGACTGTGGGTAGTGATGACGAGCTGCCTTCCCTCTAGTCTTACACTGCTAAATTAGGGACGGCTAGCGCAGATAGCTCTCGTGTAGCTTTTCGCGAAATTTAAACCAAACTTCCTTTACTTTTGAATGGTTTCATTTTTAAAGTTTGTGATCCAAATAAATGGTGAAACCTGTGATATTTAACTCTTTCAAGACAAAATAAATGAGCAAATCACTTATCATTAGATATGCGGGCAACAAACGCAACAACAATGGAAAACAAAAACGTTTCTACAATATTACCATACTTGTCAGCGATTGTAAAAAACGTAAGATAAATAGCATAATAAAACTTGGTTT
Source organism: Tachypleus tridentatus (assembly GCF_004210375.1). Taxonomy (NCBI): domain Eukaryota; kingdom Metazoa; phylum Arthropoda; class Merostomata; order Xiphosura; family Limulidae; genus Tachypleus; species Tachypleus tridentatus. The sequence continues at coordinate 57,666,972 of NC_134825.1, forward strand.
GTTGTTATACATGCCATGCAAAAATAACACAATAACATAAAACATTCTTCAAATTTGTACATAAGTAAAATTGTTTTATTGAATATGTAGCCATACGAATTGATATTTTAAAATATGGATTAAGTTTGAAAATAATACTTAAAAATACTGTATCGACAGTTTTAACTGTGAAAAACAACAACAGCAACACTGAAGAAAATTAATAACGTACTTTACATAATTGACTTTTTACTAATTAAAATATTTGCAAATTTTATTTTTACAAACCAGTAATTTCAAATAACGTTTAAAGTATCAATGAATACGCATTAAGAAACACTGCTTGTTGTTTTTAGTTTATACAATAATATTGAATAAAATAGGCCTGTATGTGTAGTAATGTGAAGGAAGAACATATTTAGAAAGAGATTGGTTTGTTTTGAATTTCGCGCAAAGCTACACCAGGGCTAGCCGTCCCAAATTTAGCAGTGTAAGATCAGATGGAAGGCAGCTAGACATCACCACAAACCGCCAACTCTTGGGCTACTCTTTTACCAACAATTGACCGTCACATTATAACGCCCCCACGGCTGAAAGAGCAAGCATATTTGTTGTGACGGGTATTCGAACTCTCGACCCTCAGATTACGAGTCGAGTGCCTGAACCACCTAGCAATGCCGGGCCTTTAGAAAGAGATACCTACATATGTAAGTTTTAAACAGGGAGAGAAGTAATGAAGAATAAGCAATTCATAGAATGGAAGATATACTATGGGCAACAAGGGTAAATAGAAATGGATATATAAACAAAACAAATAACTAGATATTTTAACTGATCAAAGGACAGAGTGACAGAAAAAACATAAATGTATAAAACTGATGGATAGATAGTCACATAAAGGTGTGGACAAAGATACAGAACGTGCACTGAACAGACGTATCGAACAGATATATGATTTCTTTTAACATTGTGTCACAAATGAAGTTCTAATTAAAACACTATTAACTATTATTTATCTGGTCTACGTTTTTCTTATTATAAGCTTAATACAGGATTAACAAATTAAAATACAATATATTATATTTCATCAGTTACAACAACAGAGCGTCTTACATGTGTAATATGGCAAAAATAATACACTATATGCAATAAAACTGAGAAAATATATACCAGACATTATTTTCTGATTTTGGTAAGAAACCAATAAAAAGTTTTCATATTGAAATTTACGTATCTAAGCGGAACAAAATTCACAAAGAAAATAACCGAGTGCATTTTTGAAACTCCGAATTAATTTCAGGTTAACGTCAATTCAGTGATTTTAGTATCACCTATTTAAATCTTATTTATGAATAAAAAATAACTTCTTTTTCAGAATTATTTGGATTATTTTTGTTACAACATACAGCTGGATCGCTAGGTTTAATTCTGCATAGTCATAAAAACAACCCGTATCAAGTTTTGGAAAGAATGTTTATTCTTGTACTGTTATTAGTCTATTAATAGTCGTATGAAACACACCACTCACCTTATAAAACACAATAAAACTAAGGGGTGGTGAAACTTAATGCTTATTGTACACAAGGATACTTAAACAAGGTAAACATTATTACACAGGAAATTCATCACAGAGATAATATGGTAATGTTTACAGAGATTAGAGATAAGATCCGGCAATGCAGCTGGTAGTTAGTTATACTACCGATTAATGTGACTGCGTTAACGGTATTGTGGAGCACATTTTGAATTCTCAGCAGACGAGGAAAACACGTTAAGGTTCATACGAGGAAACACAACATTATCATATCGTGTTAAACCTAAAGTTGCGTGACAGAGAAACTTGAGAAAATGTTAGAACCAAACGGTATTCCATTTCAACAGTATAAATTCGGCTTCCAGAGAGTTGGGCTAGTAAGGCCGTGAGGTAACAAGAAACACTGATATGAAATTGGCGTCTCACTGATGGCTTGCGTCAGTCATGGTCTATGTTCATGTTTTTTTTTTTCAGTATGTCCGAGAGTGATATACCAAGTTTTAATTCAACAAATTTTAAACACAGATTAACTTAAGCAGTTTCTTTAAATATACTATATTATTTGTAGAATAATTAATAACTGATGGCTGCTGCAAAACAGATTAGATAGGCAGTACAAGGGAGCAAAATAACATGTTACTGAATTTTACGCCACAATTCAATGATTTGATATAAATGAATAAACAGCAAATGGCAGCAGGATACAGAAATTCTGCAGGAATCAAACCTCCACTCTTGGTAAAGATAGAATAATTCGGATATTTAAACAAAAATAAAACTTTCCAGAGAACATTTGCACCAACACAACCAACTTAAGAAGTTGACACCTATCACTGCATTAATTTCTCACAGCAACCTCCGTTTGTTCCTATGGGACTAGGAAATTCGTGTTTACAGACAGTAACACGAAAAAATCCCAAAAAAATACTTACATTTCATCCTCAACGGCCGATCTTGTTTGCGTCTCGGCATGCTTCTACGGACTTTCGTACTATTCCGTTTAAAGTGACAGGCGTTTTCACCGAAAAGCGCCTCAGAATGGTGAGTTTACTGTGTAGTCCTCTGCCGACCTTCCATTCAGTAACTGAGAGTAAGGATCTGACGTCAGGTTGACAGGCTGGGAGTGTGCCTAGCATCATGGGAAGTTACCAACATTTGCGGTGGATCTGGCGTCAGGATCGTATTAAGAGCCATCTAGCGGTAAAATTATAATGACATATTGGTTAATCTGTCTATCAGGAATAGAACTTATTTTCCAAAGATGTTCCGCCCATCTGTCAAGCCTCACAAAAATAATTGAATAAATGACGAAGAAAAAACAAAACCACAAAGGCCACTCGCGCAAAGGAGTAGTAACGAAACTACAGCGTTGTATGAATAAACGTGGGTTAATACAACTGAATTTTCTGGCTCAAACACATACGCAGAGAAACAAAACTGTATTCAGCGCATCCTCTGATTTAATTACCTGTGAATAATCACAGGACTACACCATACGCTAGAGTGTGCTTTGAGCCGGTAATGGTTAAGTCAACCTTTAACTACTATGGTCATATTGCGATACCAACAAATACTAATTTAATGTTATGGTATTTAGATATATTAATCACTTTAATTTCTATACATTTGTTTGTTTGGTAAATTTCGCACAAAGCTATTTGAGGGCTATCCGTGACAGTCGTTCCTAATTTAAAAGTGATGGGCTAGAGAGAAGGCAGCCAAGCAGTACAATCCACCGCTAACTCTTGGACTACTCTTTAATGGCGAAAAGTTAGACTGATCTTCACATTACAACGTCCCCTCTCTAGCTTAAAAGACAGGCGTGTCCAATGAGAAGATTCAAACCTTTGACCTCTGACATCCTCCGATTTCCTTTCACCACCTAGTAACAATTTGTTTGCATGAAGTTTTTAATGAATATACTGTAATTTTTTTTCTTATCAAAACAGAATTATATTACCAATATTCACATAAATTCCAGGAACTTAAGTTTGTTTGTTTTTTTAAGTTTCGCGCAAAGTTACACGAGGGCTATCTGCGCTAGTTCTTAATTTAGCAGTTTAAGACTAGAGGGAAGGCAGCTAGTCATCACCACCCACCGCCAACTCTTGGGCTACTCTCTTACCAACGAATAGTGGGATTGACTGTCGTATTATAACGCCCCCATGGCTGAAAGAGCGATGTTTGGTATGACTGGGATTCGAACCCGCGACCTTCAGATTACGAATCGCACGCCTTATCCCATCTGGTCATACTGCGCCAGGAACTTAAGTATAATTCTCCAAACTACATATGATTCAATTATGAATACGCCTTTTCTCTTTTTTTAACTTTCACGTAATACAACTGCACCATCTTCCAATCAATGCAATGGTAAACTGTGTTCCATATTATGTGTCTGAAGTTTTAAACATCGAAAACAAATTTATTTTAAAATGTCTGTTTGTTTGTTTTTTTGGAATTTCGCACAAAGCTACTCGAGGGCTATCTGTGCTAGCCGTCCCTTACGCGCTTGGCCATGCCAGGCCCATTTAAAATGTCCAAATAAGTAATTATGTACACGTTTTCATGTTTATAAACAATCATTTAAATTACGTGTATCTTCCATTAGAAAATATATGTTTTTCATAATGCTATTACACTACATTGTAGTAAGTCTGTTTCTTTTTAAGCACAAAGCTATACAATAGGTTATGCTCTGAACAAAAGCGAGTATCGAAATCCGGTTTTTTAGGTTTATAAGCCTTCCGGCTTACTACTCAGCCACCGAAGTGGAGCATAATTGTAGATCAGAAAAATATTCATTGGAGAAGGCCAGGTAGTTAAGACAGTCGACTCGTAATCCGAAGGTCGCGGGTTCGAATCCCCATCACACCAAACATACTCGCCCTTTCAGCCGTGGGGGCATTATAATGTGACAGTCAATTACACTATTCGTTGGTAAAAGAGTAGCCCAAGAGTTGGCGGTGGGTGGTGATGACTAGCTGCCTTGCCTCTGCTAAATTAAAAACTAGCGCAGATAGCCCTCGTGTAGCTTTGCGCGAAATTCAAAGCAAATCATTTGGAAAAATTCTCAAACAGATGGAAGACATTATTTTGTAATGATGACAACGTTTCACGCCAAGTCTTCAGACATTACTTACATGTAATATCGTTATGAAGAAAATAAAATATCAATATGATATCCATTATTTGTCTCTAAAGTGGTGCATTTAAAACACTTGCGAGTAGTAATATTTTAAAATAGAAGATTATTTTATCCAGATTTAAGGTATTTTTAATTGCAACTCCGGAAGAAATAAGTAGTTAAAAACCATGATTCTAAACATACGTATCTTACTATAACGTATGCAGCGTCTATATATGTGGTCACACTAATAATTACGGTGTAGCGTAATCTACGGAATGTCATTACAAACAGAAATGTACAGGTATATTAGCATTTTGGGTATTCAAAATTCGGACAGTTAGAAAAATAACTACTATTATGTGCAACAACCATGTTTTTCCTAAATTACAGAACACGAATTTAACTAGGACTGTACGTGAGGATTTGATTATATCTTTATTGATATAATTTTTAAATACATACTAAAAATGGAGTTCTTACAAAAAAGAAACTATTTTTTTTAATAAAGGGCACCACTTCTAATATATAAAAACATCACAGTTTATATTAGCATAATCCGAACATTTTTCCAGTATAGTATTTTCCAGAAAAATCTTTTTATTTAATGTTTGCTTTTTCCAAATGTTTTTCAATGATTTATGAATACTGATTAATTATTAGTAGCACAAACAGTTATCCATAAAGTGAACGTTTCTGCTAGTAGTTGTAATAAAAACATAATTCGACGATTCACCAAAGCAGATTTTCTTAAATAAGTAGCAGATTTTAATGTTGACACTCAGATGTCAATGTTTTAATTGAAAAGTCACATGACATCCTAAGACGGCTTTTATTTGGCTTCTAGCCAACTCTTGCGAGCATGATATAGTTACGTGTGAATAACAAGCGGAATGAGTGCAACGCATTTTCTGGCTCAAACACAAAGAAATAACGCAGGACAGCGCATCCTTATGGCTGAAATAGTCGTTATTCGCTTTAAACACTGATATAATAACAAATGTGTACAGTAAAATTTCCAGGTTAAACAAACACGCATATTGACCAAAAAGTATACATTTCCGCTTCATTATTTAAGATACACGTTTACAACTAACCAGAATCGATGCACTGTATTTTCACCCCCAGTAGCATAGCGGCATGTTTGAGTATTTACACCGTTAGAAACCAGGTTTCGATACCCGTGGTTAGCAGAGCACAGATAACCCATTGTGTAGTTTTGTGCCCAAATCCAAACAATCAATCAATGCATTGTATTTTCTGGATTAAATAAATATTTTCACCAAGTGTTATTAAAGTTTCAAGGTAGTGTTAAAGCAGCAATACGAATATGTTGGAGTAAAAATATGGCATTTGGAAGAAATAAACAACAATAAAAACACGTGCAGTAATACAAATTCTTTATTAAATATAGGAGTTACAGATAGCAAGATTCCAAACAATTATACATCAATGACCATGGTTCAAGACAAACGCAGGTGTTTATTCTTTGCCTTTGTTAATAGCATTAGTTACATTAGTCAGTATATCGAATGTAAATACTTTTTATTTTCACTTCTCTGTTTGTTTTTGAATTTCGCGCAAAGCAACGCGAGGCCATCTGCGATAGCCGTCCCTAATTTAGCAGTTTAAGACTAGAGAGAAGGCAGCTAGTCATCACCATCCACCGCCAACTCTTTTACCAGCGAATAATGGGATGGATCGTAACATCATAACGCCTCCATGGCTGACAGGGCCTCAGATTACGAGTCGAACGCCTTGACCACCTGGCCATGCCGGACTTTTCACGTGTAATTTATTATATTTTATTATAAAATGATTTTTTTATTGTTAGCTAACAATGTATAATTAAACCAACATAAATCTCCGACCTAAGCTAACCGAACATATTAAGAACTAAGCGACCTTGTTTTCTTTAAGTTAAGCACACATTTGCACAATGGGCTATCCGCGCTCTCTCTACCAGCGTTGCAAGTCTGCAGACATACCCCCGTGCCACCGGGAAGTACATAGGTATCTAAACGTTAAAACAATGTATTATAATTATAATAATTAAAAGCGTGAGAAAAAGACAAATATGTTTATTTAGTTATGTTGATAGCCACATTGGTTTTATGTTTCACTCTTAATAAAAACCTTACTCTGATAGGAAATTATTTTTTGACGCTATTGCCATTATTAGAGCTTTTGTTCTATCTTTAATACTCACTAATCAACTGATAGATGGCGCTAAAGTCATATAGATATGTCGATCAAATTTAATTATTTATAACTGATATTTAATGAATCAATCTCTATTGATAACAGTCGCCCCGAAGCAATAATAAAATAATTTATTCTTTGTTTTCTTTTCGCCTATAATAAAACTAAATGTATAAAACTTACCGCATTATAAAAACAAACCCTTTCTGTTAAAGTGCGCCCACCACAAGCATTAAAACCTAGTTCTCGACGTTATAAGCATTCAGACCGGAAGTTTATTATTGCTATCTCTCTTCCCCATTCATTTAACTCAATTTATAAAATTTGCATAATATCAAAGTGGAAGACCTGTGGGATAACATATTTAGCGACTGCAAGACATAAATAGCTGATAATTGTCACTCAAAAGAAAATTGTTTTAAAAATAATTTTTGTTCTAAAAACTTTAAACAAAATATAACAACAAAACCTAAAACGAGATTTGGTGTTAAAGATTCGATTTTAAAATTTTCCTTTGAGTGTTTAGGGTAATTTATATATTTTAAGTTAGTTTTTAAGCATAAAACCACACATTGGGCTCTGTGCTCTACCCATCACGGGTAATAAAACCCTGTTTTTAGCATTATAAGCGTTCGAATTTGCATTGAGCAACTGGAGTTGGTTGAGGTGAGGGCATATAACTTCACAAAATTATTAGATTTGATAGACAATTGAAAAAAAAACTTAATTCACACAACTTCTAATAAAGAATTAGAAAGAATGTATGAACTTTTGAAATTAAAACTGCTTAATAAGTTTGTTAATTGTTTTTAATTCATTACCGACATAATTTCTACAATAAACTAAATGAATTGAATGCAAAACAATAGAAAATCATTACCCAAAATTACGTCCTTTTTTTAGTATATTCCACAGATTTAAAAAAACAACAAACAAATAACAATCGGAAGGACTTTAATATTTTGCAGAGAAAACATGTAAATTACGGTCCAAATATCAAACACACAAAATAAATTTTAAAAGATTGTGTTTTTAATGTCTTTCAGACTACCGATTATAGTTATTTCGTCATGACAGACTACATAATATCAGCTTAGCTTGTTTCTGGTATAGATGGCACCTTTAACCCTTAATTGAAACTACCCATAATTTTTTTATTATGTACAGATATGCAAGTAAACCACGAAAATATCAAAGTAAACTACACATCTTTTACGACAACGATTTTGAAGTAGTCGAATTTTACGAACTACAAGCTACTTATAATATTAAATAACATACTAGAAAGAACACGTAAATTTTCACTTCTACTGTAACCAGATATAAAGACCGTTCTTGAAAATTTAAACTAATTTAACTATTCACAATCGATGTCTAAAAACCTCTCCAAATGATATTACTTACATTTGGTTAACTTCAGATCAAATCTAAAGTTGAGATAATTTGTCCTTTTGCAATTTTTTCTTTTTAGTTTTCGAATTTCGTGCAAAGTTACACGAGAACTACCTGTACTAGCCGTCCCTAATTTAGCAGTAAAGGCTAGAGGGAACGCAACTAGTCATCACCACCCACAGCCTTCACATTATAACGGCCCTATGGCTGAAGAGGCAAGCATGTTTGGTGTGACAGGAATTCGAACCTGCAACCCTCAAATTACGAGTCGAGTGCCTTAACCACCTGACCAAGCCAGGCCCCTTTTTGTCAAAACGCAGAATCTCACTGAACAAGAAAGCAGAACCAACAATAAAAAAATAATTTCTAAGATTGCTTGTAACTAAATCACTGAAGCATCCTAATTCGTTGACTAATATTGTTCGTTTTTGAATTTCGATCAAAGCTACACAAGGGCTATTTGCACTAGCCATCCCTAATTTAGAAGTGCAAGACTAATATTACTAAATACTTTTGTAACTCTTTACCATGGCACTACTGTTCATGAACATTAGTATTACATCAAGTGTTCTGGACATCTAAAATCTCAAAATCGGTCTAAATTTCTTTAAAAGTCAAATGGAAATTATGTTTCAACAATCATATTTCATGCTAATTTGTTTCAACAAACTAGACATTGACATATCCTTGTGTTGGCCATCTGACTTATTTTACAAAATGAGGTTTCTCGAATGGATAACATTGATAAGTTACTTCAAAAGGTTTTACAAGTTTTTATTGCATATTTAAACATCAGATTAAGTTTTATTATTTACATGCTGAAGAATGTTAGACAACTTGTATAAATTTAATGCATTTTAAGTGCAATGTAAATCAAGTCTCTAAAAATTTAGTGAAAAGTAAACATCATTACAGTAATTTCCACAAGTCTCTAGGCATTGAATACAGGAAAAATACCAGTTTGGTCCTATTTTGAAAACATTTTTATTTCAATGATTCAAAATTCTCCATAAACACATCATTAAAAAATCTCTAAAGAAAACCTACACCCACAACAATGCCAGATAAAAACAGCTTTTAAAGGCACAGGTTTCCCAGTCACATGGTAAAACAAAAAAAAAAAAGATTACAATCAATGAAGGAAAAAATGAGCGTACATATACACACATATACATTTAGACAGAAATATGTAATTGTTTAAAAATTTGCACTGCTTTAAATATAATTTAAGTTGATTTGTGTTTTGTCTTTCAGTTTTTAAAATGATTTTTAAACTTTTCTCATTAACTTAATGTAAATATTTGAAATATGTATTTTGTGGTATTTGAAGTTTTTTGGTAACAGGTCAAAAGTAAGCTATTTTAAACAAGTTGTGCTATGCGTTCCTAATACTATACTGAAACCCTAAGTGAATGTTATAAATAATTGGTTTAAAACTTCAATTCTCAATTATTTTTGTTTTTGAAAACTTTACATTTCACATTGGTAAGTGTAAATTATACAAATGTCAGTGTGATATACTTCGTTTCTATCTATTTACTTACTACATTTTAATTCAAAAACAAAAAAAGCAATCATAGTTGCAGTTAAATATGTTATAATATAGTTCATCATGAAAACAATAAAATAGTGTGTGAAAAACTCACGAAAATTACACATATAACAAGTAACAAGTAGAAATCAGAAACAGACACTTAAGAAATAAAAATACACATGTAATTAAGTTTCCAGTTAACACAAGTAAAACTTGCAGAGCAAAATGTATTACTACAATGTTTCATGTACTTAATACAACTATTTTTTTCAGAAATAACTTGTTACAACAATATTTCAAGATTTGGTTAATATAATTAAATATTAGAATATCTTCTTTCCAGACAAAACTTAAAATATATATATCCAACTAAAACAAATGTTACTGATTTAACAGCTCAGTGAAAAGTTAAAACCACAAACACAGGAGTAATTCTGCCTACTAGTTTTATTAGTGATTAATGAATTTTTTTTTTAAATAGAAACCTGTTCAAATGTTTTGTAGACAAAAAAAAAATAAAGTTTGGAAGTATTGAATGACAGCTACTGTTTCATTTAGAATAGAGTATCAAGTTTTATCTGTCTGTGGTAATTCAATTCTAAAATGTTTCCTGACAAAACCATATTACACTGCCCTAATAATGATACACACACCACCTCTATAAAAATATCACAGGTGAACAAAATTAACCACATTATAACAAAGTTATAGTACTAGCTGTTGAGCATTTGAAATCTGCCACTAACACCTAGGAGGTAGGGGTGTTCATATAGGTAGAGCACAAGATATATTTGCATTTGTTTAATGTTTTACATTTGTACAGTCACAACACATGTGATGTTTAAATAATATCCTTAAAAAGTAGTATTTCACATTCATGCCTGAAAATGGCCACTTTTTGATTGAAATTCTTTTAAAAATAAGTATTTTGCTGATGACATTTCATTTAAGATACATTAACCTATCTATAGATTAGAATTATTTAAGTAACTTAATGAATTCCACACTTTTAAGGAAATGTCACTACAATGTAAGTGCTTATTATATAGATCTCTTTCTCTGAAGTATATCCAAGTGTACTAGAACTAAGAACAGATGTTTATTTCACATTTTATAACATTTGTATCCTGGAAGTTTGCAAGAAATATTTTGAAGATAATAAAAAAGGGTCATGCAACATAAATTTGAATGACAAACAACTGAATGATTAAAAACAAATTCAACATAATGCAGATGTAGCAACAGTAAAAACCTATATGCTAAAAAAAACCATCAGCTGCGTTAAAATACGAGTTATACCACGTTAAGTATTACCTAACTCTACAATATCTAACACACAAGAAGCTAGAACATTTGGTAAAGTAATAAGTAAAATGAGCCCCAATTATTGTGTATTGCAGCTACTATAATGAAGAAAATGAAAAAAAAGTTATTTTTTCCTTCATGACCAGAATGATAGTGATCTATTAGAAATACACCTCTCAATATACTTCTATCCAGCTCAAAAAAAGAAACTCTTTTCTACAGTGTTAAACAGCTCATTAATTAAGTAAAAATTATCACTTTTTGATGATATCAATTATCCACTTAAGGTTGATAGCATAGAAAACTGGTTCAGTTTATGTTCACCTCAACACAGGTTGATAAGTAACAAGGTTCATTTTTTTGTGTTCATCTCGACATGGGCTGATGAGAAACAAAATTCATTTTTTATGTTCATCTCAACACGGGTTGATGAGAAAAAAAATTCATGTTTTATGTTCATCTCAACATGGATTGATAAGAAAAAAAAATCATTTTTTTATGTTCATCTCAACACGGACTGATAAGAGAAAAAATTCATTTTTTTGACCTCAAACGGGTTGATAAGAAAAAAATTCATTTTTTATGTTCATCTCAACACGGATTGATAAGAAAAAAAATTCATTTTTTATGTTCATCTCAACATGGATTGATAAGAAAAAAAATTCATTTTTTATGTTCATCTCAACATGGATTGATTTTTATGTTCATCTCAACATGGATTGATAAGAAACACGGTTGATTTTCATGTTCATCTCAACATGGGTTGACAAGAAACTTTCAAAATGTTTTTCTTCTTTAATTCTAGGTACAAGTTAGCACCAAGCACAATTATTTTAAAGAATTACTTGAAATAGGTATGTTTTTAAATATACATATATCATCACTTTGTATTTTCAATGAAATTAATACATGTATTTCTTTTACCTTTGTAAACACATCTTCAGAATAGTTGAATGCAGTAAGACACAAAAGGGTATGTTATACTTCTTTCTGAACATAAGCTAAATACTAAATAAGCATTTTGGTACAGAAGGAGAAAAAGCTACACATGTTAAGCATCAACAAACAGTACCTCATTTTCTGAAAAGCAACTAGACTCAGTTCTTTCAATGCCTATTCATGTATAGTACACTATTAAATATGTATATATCTTTTACATTACCGTTACAGATGAGTCTTTTACATGAAACTTTAACAATTCGTACAAAATGCTTCAACCACCTGCAGTTTTGTCTTTATGTTGCAATTTTTCTTACTTCAGCCTGGTTATGAAGACAGAGATGGAGAACAGAGTTGTACTTCATATCACGTAAAAGACTACAATTTGTCAAAATTATTCTAACATGTACAAAACCACCACCAGTCACTTAAATGACAAAATTTTTCACGGAATTATTAACATTCTGAAGCTTGACAACATGTAAACAAACACTACCTGCTGCACATACATGCAGAAATAAGCTGCAACAGCCTAATTTTTCTATGGCTTCATATTAAATAAACTTTACCATTACAGCATGAACTATATAGATGAAGAGAGAAACAAAGCTCATGTGCAAGGTTTCATTTTGACAAGACACCAGGCTGTATGGCATCTAGACGACGATAAAAGAGAAGGTAAGGAACTCTGGGTGGACTATAACGAAGAAGCTGTGTCTCTGTAATTGGAGTTATGGTGCGGTCATCACAACGTAGCCATCCGCCACTACCAGCATGATACACATCTGTTATATAATGGCCTTTAACCGTTTCCTTTCCTTCATGATACACCACTATAAAATGTAGGGTATATATATATATATATATAGAGAGAGAGACCAATGTTCCATAAAAATAAATAAATTGAATATTACATAATTAAGACAAAAAAAGGACACTTAGTGGTCATTTCTGCAATTTTATATCAAAAATATTTCCTAAATTTTAGCACTTCGAACAGATAGCTCGTGAACTAAGAAGTTTCTTTCTGTTACTGCAGTATTTTTATGATTAATAGTGATTAGATAATATTTAATTTTTCTTGACAATTAGATATTTAAGAAATTCAAGGTAACTAAAATACATGTTGAAGTGCCCTTACCTTCAGTGCCACAAGAGTTTGTTACAGTTACGTCAGGTGACATTCTCTTAACTCAAAACTTATCATTTCAAGAAATAGTTTTTGAGAAAGAATAAATCATTTGACACATTTTAACAATGCTCAAAAAGCACTAAATGGACAAATAAAAGATATTTGCAAGCTGATGACAAACTGTGTATTAATATTTAACTTTTTTCTTTCAGTTCAAGTGGTAACTTTCACAAATCTTTCGTTAACCAGTAAAAATATGTGGATTATAGTTACGGACTTTATAGAATTACTATAAACACAATACTTTGCATACAGCTAATAAATTAAAACCAACCTGCAAACAGTTTGTAAGAGCGGAGTGATTTATGGCTGTATTTGCTTCGTACTTCTTGAGACAACAGGTCTATAAAAGAGAATAAAACCAAACACAGATGTTGAAATAGTTTCTGATAATTATGGGAGTTTAAAGTTTGTAGTGCAAAATGGAGATACATACATTATTTTACCTTTTAACAAAACTTCTGATAACTTCTATGAACTTTTCAGTGTCATTTAGATTTTGTACTTAAACATCTATGCTTAAGTGTTTTATACTGGTCTAGTTTACTTGACTGTAAAATGCTATTATAAAAAAAACAAATAGATACAATGAATATAGTTGGGTACTTTCTGAAATAATTAAACAAAACTTCTCTAAGGTTTTGAAGTTTATTAAGTTTTTTGTTAATTAAAAGAATGTCCTGAAACCCAAAAGACTGATATTCACAAAGAAAGACATTTATATCCACGTGACTTTAATGACATTGAAATAATGATGTAGAGTTGAACAAAAAATGCTATTAACAAGGAATATAAAGTTTTTAATATCCCCAATGACAAAAAATCTAGAACTTTGCAAAGGCTTTTAAAAGTAGTTTTATCTATTCTCCATGACTCAAAAACACACAACTGTCTTATCACCTGATTTACATGAAGCATAAGAATTCACTTAACTATTAAATCAACTCTTTATGCTGTTATTAAAAAAAAAACATTACAAAAACTTCCTTTTATTTTAGAATTTCATTTCATTTAATTTTAATCTGAAAGTACCATTTTATATATTCAATTTCAACTTGAATAATATTCATTGATATTTCTTTCAATACTTTGCTAACTTCAGTATACACCATCTCTGGCTATAAATCATAAAAACATGACAAGTGGAAAAATATTTGTCAATATCCTAGAACCTGTTGTTTTGCAACAGTTCTCTTGTTGAAGGTACTTTTGGTAAAAATCGATTCATATCTAGTACATATATTTTATTTTCAATAAATTATAAACTACTATTATGTGAATTGTATAAATGTAATAAATTTAATAAGAACAAATAACATTCATTGAATAATGTGCATCAATTGTCTCACTTTCAGCCCAACTAGACTTACCTGAAGTCATACAAAATAATTTATGTAGCTTACAAACAAATACAATTTAACATGAAAATGTTTAGGAACAAAAATAATGTCTAAAAATAACTGTAATAAACTTTTCAAGATGTGGTTTATTATTATTCAAAACTTCTCAATACAGTTCACTGTTCTTTCCCACAAGAAACAAGTCTTGTCAATTTCATATGAAATCATGAATTATTTTTCAAAAGCTTTATTTTCTCTAGATAGACTTAAACAGCTTACATTCAACAGTACTAAAACTTTGCCTGTAGCTGTTTTTAAGCTTAGCTCCATTAGTAGTTGATCATATCGTATGCTGTAAAGCAATAAAAGGTTGAGAACAAAAAGTTATACTAACAAAATTGCAGTAAAAAAGACCAAAAGAAACAAACTCTTGAGAATAAAATTACCTTCTTAGAAAAATATAAACCTATTTTTTTGAGATAAACAAAAATTCTAGAAAACACTGTTTAGTTTATAAGAGAAACCTCCAGTGAACTACGCAGAAATAGAAGTTTGAATATTTTTTAATTTTCTACGTGAATTAAGTAAACAAGCAATACAAATAAATCATCTATTTAAAAATATGCATGACTAAAATAATGTTTAAATATCTAGAATTATTATTTCTAATTGAATTTTAAGTTTGATACAGAGGTATACACTTGAAATCTTAAAAGTGAGTACCAGCCTGAACAGGGTTAAATAAGTGTTGTAATAACTAGTTTTTCAACTTCTTACTAAAAATAAAAACAAAAATGCAATATATATAAAAAGCATACAGATTAATAACTAAATATTGATTTCATCATACAATAAAAATAGAACTTCTGACATTTTATTACAAGATTAAATAATACCAATAGTTTAGTAGTATTTAATAATACCTAACTGAATGACTTCGTCACACAATAAAAATAGAACTTCTTGAACTGTACAAATCTACATACCCAAATGTAATTGTTTGGTTGTAACTAAAGTTGGCAAAATGTTTCCTCATTCTTCATACATATTTACATTTTAGTAAGTTAATTAAATAATTCAATAAGTGTTTCATAGCTAGAAAGAAACCTGAACACTGTAAAACCACTTAACACGTGTATTTCAGTACACACACGAGTCCACTTGCTTTAACAATTGATACTCTGTAAAGAAGTCAGTTTTAAACAACCAATTTGATAAAAGAACAAAAATGATTCTGTGACATGTAATAGAAAGCTTCCTATTATTATTATTTGATGTTCACATTTGGACTGTAACTATTTTATTAATTAAATTGTAACATACATAAAGCTGTTGGGTAAAAAAGTGTTACCACCATTTTCCAATATTGTTTCAGTAGCTTTTGAACAATCAAAATGATTAAACTACAAATATTTTAAAGATATTCTGAGGTTTAGGAAGTTCTTAGCAATTTGTTGTACAATTATCTACACTTAAGTTAATAATCAGTAAATACTAGTTAATTAACATAGAAAGTTAAAAAAATGTTTTCTCACAATTATTCAGTTCACAACTTGATCATCTATGGCTAACACCACCCTAAAGAACAAAACTTCTAGAATCTATGTATTTCTATTTATGAAATACAGTTACATCACTAAAGCTGACATTCAGGCAGTGACTGTCTCAAGGTTGTGAACACCTTCCTTCACTACCTATCCCTACATATTAATCATCAGGATCTCTAGTGCTGAAAGTGTTGTTCAATACTTAAACATTTCATTATTGGATGCTTCATCAGCTACTAATGGTCACTTAGCCAGAGAAAGCAGGAACACTGCTGAGAAGATAGTAGTCGTGAACAACAAGATTTAAAAATATTAATCTAAACCAGAAATGTTTAATTTGCTCGTATTCAAAGTTTCTGGATGATAATATTTCCATGTAAGAATTTTAGCTTCAAAAACTTTTACAGGATACTTTATATTTTACGTTTGCCAAGATCTTTCCAGGATCGATTAAAAACTGTGAACCGTAAAGAATAAGACACATTTTAACTAACTGGTTTGTAAGTACTAAGTAATAATATATTTCTCGCCATTTCTCCGAGTCTTTCTTACACTTTATTTCAAAACTTCTTGCCTCAAATATTAAAGCCTTTGACACGTTATTTTTCAAGAAAAGTATAAATAAAAACTGTTTTGCACACATTAGATCTATTAACACAACTGAAAAACTGATAAAAATGATAACAATCTAATTGAAAAAAAGAAATGATATGTACACAGATCAAAGTCAAAGAAATAATGAGTTCAGAATTATGTTTCCAGCTAAAAGTAATGTGTTTAAAAATTATCTATTTTTAAATATGTTTAAGGATTTTGAACATGGAAGTTAAGCTTTTTTCTTGAGATCAAAACAGACTTAAATGGAATCATATACACACACATGTATATAACAAACATAAAACAAGTAAATGGATGTTTCCCAAGTAGCAGCAGATTAGGAAGTGTATCAGATAATCAAAAATCTTTATTTATTCTTCTTACCTCTTGACAGCTCTAATGTGACTGCGTATTCTGTACATTTGACTACTTTTTTGGAACCTCCATCCTTGTCATAAATAAATCTTTTAAAATGAAGAACTAGGACCAATGGGAGTTCCTCTAAAGTGATTCTTCTCAATGCTTCAACCTATAGAGAATTTGAAAGTTATTGTGAAAACCTTTGTTTCTATATACAATAATGTTTTATCTTGATTACACTGGCAATAATACCTGAAAAATCAAACATTACATTATATACTACAAACATTGTTTCAAATAGTTAATATTAAGTAGCATTTTAATTATGGCTACAAAAACCCCTCATGATGATAAATATTTCTATGAATTTCACTGTTTCTAGGCTTTTTATATTATCTTTTTCCCAGGGTTGAAGGTTATAATTATACAACTATCACTGTTATCAACATTTAGACCACTTTCAATTTTTATACAACAAATACATCTTTTCTAATCAAGATTATAAAATGTGCTCTCAATGTTAAGTGTAACTTTTATTAATAAATAATTTATCATTTCATAAAATCGTAACAGTATATACAATGAGTATTGTGTAGATTTTCCTTTAAAAGATGTGATTTTGTAGTTTATTGATACACACACAAAAGTTAACTCAGTTTTTGCCTAAAATAATAAGAAAAGAAAGTCAGGATATTTTATTACTTACTTAACTAGCTTTAACAATATCAGATTATCTAATGATACTTCATAATAAGCTGAATGTTTTTGTTTAAGCACAGTTGATTAGAAAAGCACCAGAAGCTCACCTCTTGCTTTGTTTTAGCACAAGTATAACCCTGAACAGGTTCCTTGCTTGTGAGATGTTCTAAAGCTGCAAGCACAGAGTCAACCTGTTCTGACTGCAAAATTAAAGTTTATTTAAAACACAACCATCATATTCAGTCCAGAATAAATTAATAATGTACAATCCAGTTAAAAATTTTCACAATAAAAATTGATGCTACTTTCATACACAAATTTTGTTAAATTCCTACTAGATGCTAACAATAACAGATAAATTAAATATGAGTTTCAAATATTATTTATCTATCATGTAATATATTGATATATTCACCCATCCTAATCTACCAGCCACACAACAAAAACTGTTCATTACAAGACAGAACTTCATTTTTTTTTCTTTTCAGGTTAACAACAAACATTTTTTTTCATGAATATTCCATGTAGTATATATATTATTTCCTTGTATTGTGTGAGCTATGAATATAGCAGTTAACAATCCTTATTATAATTAAGAATTCTTTGGAAACCAAGAAATAATAGAACAAAAGTTATTCTAATGATGTAAACATCCACCTGTATATCAAGCTGTAGTGTAAAAAATGGTTGTAGAAAAGCCGAGGATTCACTTCCTGCCGTCAGAACTGACCGCATCTGACCACCAAATATGTCGGAGATTGGAGAACGAGAAAAGCTAGCCTAACCAAGAAAAGAAAGAATATTATTATTTTACTAATGCAACAAAATTTAAAAAGTGAAGAAATTACACTACAAATTAAACCACTTTAGGGGTACAGAATACATGTACAAAACTTGTATATATATTTTTTCAATAGGTAAATGATGTACAAACATTTTTTTTTAGGCCTAAAACTCTCAAGTAAAATTCTGTGTGTTAAAACATTATATGGAAAAACATATGCCAAAAAAATGCCATATATGCAGATTCTTGAAACAATGACCACAAAATAATTCTTAAGTACAGAATAAGATAATTTTGTGTAACATCTTGGAGTTAAAATATAAAATATTTCTGCCAAACATTATGTTGTCAGGAAATAGGCTAAAATATCCTAAATGGTTCAGTAGTTGTATCTTGTGAGAAATAGGTTAATTTGTCAAGTAATCACAGACAAGTAGTTGTAAGGTCTCAATAAATATTATGAATATTACATGTTTTATATGTTGGAATATTAACATTTTTCTTGCACTGAAATTTATTTCTGATACATACTTACCTCCCCATATAAAAAGCTATCTGAACTTTCACTTGCCAATATGCATTGCTAAAATTTTCAGTCACTGCACCAGTATATATACCACTTCAATTACTCACCATTTCTGAACATATCATGTCACTACTCTGCACCAACCTATATTGCACTACCTATACTGATACAGCTAGCTCCCTCTATTATTTCTGCTCAATTTTCATTTTCAACAATTAGCAGGCTCCAAAAAAAAAACAACAGTAGGAAGGACGGTTGAAAATTGTATGTGAGAGAGGTAAGTACCTAATGGAAATACATTTTCAGTATAAGAAAAATTTCACTTTTGATATGGTCCTACCTCTACCTACACAAAGCTAGGATCCTATATTCCAAAAATGTAGGGGACTGGCACAGATGCACAACACAGAAAGCAAGCAGAAAGCGACTACCATAATGAACAGGTGTGCTCTGAGATTGAAACAAACATTTGTGGGGCACTGCACTACTTCCAGAAAAGGTATGCTTTTTGTTTTTGAAGCATGAACTTAATCTAATAATGATGGAAAAAGGGATGTGCAAAAGTGCAATTTATTCTAAAAGCTGTAATCTATAGTAAAATATAAACAGAATTAACTACATACATTCACAAACTCAACTAGACAGATGAGGTTCTCCAACTCATACTTGACACTTGGAGATTGAGGATAAAGAAAAAATTGAATATATGATAACAAACATAGTGACTAGGGCATGTATACTACATCATATATACTCAAACTCTAGCTTTAAGCAAACAGAATGTCATACATCAAACAAATAAAATTATGAAGAGAAGGAAGTTAGTTTTTTAGCCAGAAATGATTAAACTCTCAAAGGAACTGCAGAAGCAAGAAGTACAACAAACTCACTCCAGCATTATGGGGTTGTGGCCTTGCTTGAACTTAACCATAAGAAGGGTGCAATATTTGTAACCAGTATTAAGAGCAAAAATCTTAAATTTCTCAACTCTAAATGCAGGGATAATATATCCTGCATCTGGAATTAGAAGCAGAATTCATAAATAATTCAACTGTAAATGCATAGAAGAGACATCCCGTATCCAGAAATACAAGAATAACATGGAAAATTTAACACTAAACAATAGAATCAGTATACGCATGTCCTGTAGCTACAATTACAAGGCAGAAAATGTCCCCCAAATTCAACCATAAGAGTAGGAAAGGAACTTCCTGCAACCTGAATTAATGGGAAAAGAGATCTCTATTATACATGACCATAGGAAGAGGGGAGTGTCATTCTGAACCCAGTATTATGTGAAAGGTTCTTTTGACAGCTGTCCACTTGGGGAAAAACATCTAGGGAAAATGGAAGAAGGAAAAACCAACTTTGTTCTCCTATGAGTAGATAATCACAAGTACATATGGTGAAATAAATTTTAAAACCCACTCAGGAGAAAGCCTCTATGGTCCACAACCCCAGTGTCTGGGAACTGGTAAGGACTCCTGTGCTTTATTTGGAGAAGAGGGGGGGGGGACAAATGCAGTAGAGTGACTGGAGAACGTCACACCAGAAAAAATGCAATTGGTGTCCACAATTACCCATTTTGAAAAGCGGACCAGCTCCAATTTATTCAACCCCAGGGTTGGCAGGTATGGAAAAAAATTCCTTCCTGCTTTACTCACAAAGTTCATGAGTGAAGGTTCACCATTTAGTAAAACTTACTGATACCTAAAAAAAAAAAAAACACACACACACACTACTGGGTACTGTACCAGTGGTCTCAAAGAAATGCACCACCTCTACAGTGAGCATTATAGCGCAATCAGTAAATAGTGCAGGTTTGAAGTAAACTTTATCTGACCAGGCAACACCTGCCACAAAGTGGCATCCCATTATAAATGGTTAAACCTTATGGTAGCTGAAAATAAAAACAAATATAAGGAATTGATAAGACTTACTCCAGTAAAAGGCAAACGGATGTATTGAAAAATGCCAGATCACACAGACAATAAGTGATGAAGGTATTGGGAGCAGTCCATGTTCCAGTATGGACAATTTTCTGCAATGGATGGAAAAGGCAAGAAGCCAAAGATAAAGTGATAAGACAAATATGATAAGAAACCTTGTTGGAGATGACAACTTTCTATGGATAATTACAAATACACTAGCCTAATACACTGACATACTCAACCAGTTAACATGACAGGGGATAGATCACAGGAAACAGAAAAGTTTCAGGGAATAAAAGTCATGAACTGGAATCCCACAATGAGGCAGGACATGCCACACAACCCTACAAGAAGTAAACCAGACAATGAAGCCAATCAAAATTGCTACAGAGGTATCAGTGGAAAGTTAGAAAAATGGATGTGAAAGCCAAATAACATTCACCAGCAGCATAAATATGAGGGAAGAAGTACTGGCCAAGATATGGTATGACATAAGAGAAATGGGGTAAAGGCAGAAATATTTGACTGATGAAGTCCACAAGCAAAGAGCAAAAAGTAAACAGGCCTTGTGAGAGATATGGTAAATGGAATATGAAGACACAGGATCAAAGGGAGGATGGGAAAGGTAAGCATTGATGTGATAACCCATCCAATTTTGACAGAAGACAGAAGTAGTTTAGGTGAAATAAATATAAAAATGTTTCATGAGGCATGCATGTGAGAAAACTGTAGGTAATGTAATTTGAGAGTGTAATGTGAGCTGAATGTACTGAGTGATTTACAACTTATAATGGTGCAGTAGTTAGGCATGGTTAAGAGAACAATCAAAAAAGGCAATAATACAGTAAAATTTAATTATAAATAGATGTGTACTGTCATTAACTTAGTTTGTCTGTTTGCTTTGAATTTCATGCAAAGCTGCATGATAACTAGCTGTGCTTGCTGTCCCTAATTTAACAATGGACAGTAAAATTGACACTCATATTATAATACTTTCACTGCTGAAAGGGCAAAAAATGTTTGGTGTAACAGGGATTCAAACCCGTGACCCTCAGATTACAAGGCGAGTGCCCTAACCACCTAGCCATGTTGGGCATGTGCTTAAGCTACTTAGGATAAATGAATACAATTTCATGTTACAATATGAAGTCTCTAGAAAGAGAAAAAGGGTTATTTAGATTCATTTCAATTTTGTTTTGGTGGTTAGGAGGATAGGTCAAATTGACCAACTTCATTTTTAGATATGGCAGAGAAAATAAGAGATAAAATATAAAATTTTGCTACAAAAAGGAATGTTGGAAATATATTTAGGAGGTTTTAGGGATTATACAAGGAAATTTGAGATTTCTGAGATGAGGAAAAGTATTTTTAATCTTAACATGAAAATTACTCAGCACATGACTATTCAAAACAAGAACTCAATATATTCATGGACAAATTTTTATTTTAGTTTATTAAAAATACTTCACTAAAAAAATATCAAATAAGATGCTATGTCAGATGATAGGGAAATATTTCACCAAAATAGCCATTAATAAAACATGAAAAACACAGCAATTTGTTTTAAATATTATATGTGATACAGAGGTACCAAAACATTAGTAATTCCCCTCAAATTTCAGAGGCATTTAGTGGACACTTCATAATTATGCAATGGATAAAATTTTAGTTATTAGTAATTTCTTTTTGTCAGATGGTCTAAACAAATTCAAAACATAATTTATATTTAAAATTAAATATAATATTATACATGTTCATAAAATATTTCATAGATGCATTCCCCCCTGTTATTACTGATAGACTATGTTGCACATCACATACTTTGAGTATTTTCGTTTAGAGCAAGCAAGTAAACACTGTTAGCTGGTCTACTGACATTATGTTCAATGTCAAAATGCAATTGCATATTTTCCAAGAATAAAACGTGTGAATTATTAGTGACAAACGTACAATACTAATGTCTGAAGTATCTTTTTTTAAAATCTTCATTTCTGTTAGGCATTCATGAATGAAAGTATATTCTAACATTAGCTTTTGTTGAACAAAAACAGATAATTACTTACCTTCAGCATGCATACTAATCATATGTTACAAAACTGAAAGTAAGAGTGTAAAATAACTGCTATATAATGTTCAAATACAAGTTTAATAATGCTAAACAGAACAAATTATGTGTACTAATATATATTTTCTACTTACAGATCTAGTGACTATACTTTTATTTTTTGGTCCCATCACCTGCCAACCTTCTTCCCCATTATCATCTAAATGCCCATTGGCAGCTGTTTCTTCATTCCAAGCTGGAAAAAGGAAGATGCACAAGTTCTACATTCTTTTAGCATTTAAACAGATGATATTAAACATCAATAAACAATAAACTCTAAAAACTATAACAAAATATTATACAAGCATGCAGTAACAAGCAAATTGTTCCTCACCTCAACCTTACACTAAAAACTGGATAATCTGTAGAGAAAGTTTTCCTATTAACTAATGTAACAAACATGTTAATTCACAACAAAATTATAATTATGAACATAACTACAAAATACACATAATATTAGGATAGTCATTCCAAACGTGGTAGGTCACATCAAACTGAAACTAAGATTGACACCCCATTACACAACACTCGGACTGCAAACTCCCCAAGGCAGAGCACAAGACAACCAATTGCCTCATTCAACATTATCCTTTTAATGATCTTGTGGTATAAACTACTTTGACAGTGTGTGTTACTGACTATGGTTATATTGTATTTTAGGATTTTGTCATGGCTGTACAATGCATATTTGAGATATATTAAAT
Source organism: Tachypleus tridentatus (assembly GCF_004210375.1). Taxonomy (NCBI): domain Eukaryota; kingdom Metazoa; phylum Arthropoda; class Merostomata; order Xiphosura; family Limulidae; genus Tachypleus; species Tachypleus tridentatus. The sequence goes on from NC_134825.1 coordinate 57,690,768, forward strand.
GTACCTGGGCAGAAAACCCTCATCACAGAGCAGGATCCTTGATGAGAAAAAAGGACAAGCCATTGAAATAAATAAACATATACATACAATATATAAAAGAATTACCCAGCCACAGTTTCAATGAAACTTGAAGGATGGTGACAGTTGGAAGATGTTATCCCAACAAGGAATAAACAGCTATCTAATGAAGATAGTGGGAGATGAATGTATAAGGTATAGTTTACATGCTAGTTGTATTTCCTTTGTTGGACAATGGAAGTGAGATGCCAGGGAAAAATACAACACTTGGAAGTGTTAGGAAAAATAGAAACAAAGATGAATAAGCCAAGTGAGTCAAAAGCCAAACTGAATTTAAAGGTTGGCAGTAGAAAAGCCACAAACAGAGGAATGTTGCTAGGGGATGTAAATGTGGGACTGGGAACCACGTAAGAAAGAAAGTGATCCAAATCACATTATCTGGCCCAAACCTCCAAAATGTTGAGATCTTTCAGCTGTAGACTATTGTCCAGAAACTTCCTGTTTATTACCCCAAAACTGTGGAGGGATGCATCTAGGAGGAGATGCAAATCTAGATGAGGTGGAGAAGGTGGCAAACCCAACGACATGTAGGTCTTGTTTCACCACCAAACACAGATCATTAAGAGGAGGAAAAGTAATGAAAGAATCCCAAGGATCCTGAATAAGATCCCATCATTTGTACGGAGATCAATGACGAGAGCATAAATGTTTCTGACTCAAGGGGATAAGTGCTTCCCATAGAAACTTACATCTTCAGATGTGATAGAACAACATGAGGAGAAAAAAAAAGGGGCAGCAGGAGCATGGAGTATAGAAATGTACATTGAATGGAGTCAAATAGAAGATTTGGCTTGACTGAGAGGGTGTGTTTAAAGAAAAATATCCAAATAGATAAGATATTGGGTAGGTAAGAGGAAAGACTTCTCCAACGTGATAATCCAACTTATCAGAGTTGCTCTTGTCAGGAGCAGATGAGTGTATTTTTTAATAACTTCAGTTTGGAATAAGCTAACAAAAGCCAGTCATCCATGTAGCATTATAAGCACAACCCATAAACAAGCCAATCTTGAGCAAATGCTTTGACCACCCAACAAAGGATGTATGGAGCCAAAGTAAGCTTGAAGAGCAAGACTTGAAACTGATAAACAATCCCTTTAGAAACAAACCAAAAACAGCATCTTGACTGATGAGAAATAGGAATATGAAGATAAGCATTCAAGATGTCTACCTTGGTCATTTGAAGACCTGGAGAAGAAAGCTCATCTTTGTGTGAGTTGGTTTGTTGGTTGGTTGATTTAGTGTTTTATGCCACAAAGCAGCTAGGCTATCTGCACCAAATGTCTGTTAAAAAGGTAAAAGTAAATTCAGTAAAATTCATAAAAGGATATTAAAGTAAAACAAAACAAAGTTAAAAAATAAATAGCATAAAACAAATGTTTCAAGAGAAAAACTACAGTAATTCAAGTTGTAAAGAACTTTCTGTAACATGACTGTAATAATCATAACTTGCCAGGAAGACCAACAGGTAAGTACAAAAACCACCATCAGTCACCTGGAGTTGGCCTTTCAAGTAACTTAATGTTATGGTCAGTTTCTAATTTCAGATTGAACTGGATGAACTGTGATTTTTAAAAGGAAGCCACATTAAAAATGTGTAAAGTGTACATTAAAAAACAAAAATGGCAGTAAAAAAGATTAAATGGCCTTTAAAACACTAAAAACATTACCAAGGTGGACAGTGTCACCATCATCAATAACACTGTAATGTCATGGACAAACCTTAGGACAGAACATGCTCAAAATGGAGCCATCGTTGTGAATCATAATGATGACAAGAAAGTAAAATGTGGCTTATTGTGATCTGAGTGTACACTGGTACATCAGTTCCAGACAAAAGAAAACGATGAGTTAAAAAACTGACCATTGCGTAATCTAGTTAGAACAACTTTTCAATCCTTATGGGAACAAGACGGCCAAAGTCCAATATAGGATTTTATTTGGAAAAGTTTATTTTTGCGTTGCTCACTCCAAGTCGATTGCCAGCTGGTACAGAGCCGAGCTTTGAATACAGGACCACAGTCCATGTGTGGAACAGGCAGAGCAATGATAGTGCCAGAGCACATAGATTTAGCTGCAGTGTCAGCAAGCTTGTTCCCGTGAATACCAATGTGGCCCAGTATCAAGAAAAACTGGATAGAAGTAGATGTTAAAGAGAAATTGGCCAGTCAGTTTTGAATATTGGCAAGAACAGGTTGTGAACCAACATGAAGCAATTCCATGGCCAGTAGAGAACTTAGTGAGTCAGTATAAATTGTGCAGTTCACTATTGAACTGTATGCTATTTCTCTTGCCCTGGATCACATAGAAGCTGTAGAGGGGATTCTGTGTGCAACCACCAAACCACAGCAAAAAAATGGCATAGCCCACGCATTCACCTATTTATACAATCTGTATAAATAGGAATGGAAGGGTGGTTCGAAGGATGTTCAGCAAATAGCAGACAATATTTCCAATCAGGAGTGTCCTACTTTTCTCAGATGACTTAAAGGTAGGTTACAGTTGGGGACTGTAAGAAGCCATGGTGAGATGGGCTAACCAATGGACACAACAATGTTATCCAAGGACAGACCCAATTCATCTAACTGCACATGGATACGAAGGCCAAAAGGAGCAATGGCAAACCATCTGGTCTGAAAAAGCATGGCCCATCAAGGAAGGAAAACACAACTCCGGGTGGGTTGCTTTGGTAAGGAATGAAGTTTTGAAGCATATAGTAAAGACAGTTGCAAACGGCAGAGGTGCAAAGAAGGTTCATGAGACTATGTATAAGCTCTGAACTGGGGAAGTGCAGAAAGCCCCAGTGCAGAGCCAAAGTCCTTGATGACAAATAGGAGCTAGCATTTTTAAGGCTGATGGTCTTGGAGAGCCATAGACCAGTCATCCATAGTCGAGTTTCGATCAAATTAGGGCACGATATATCTTTAGTACAGAATGTCAATCCGCTCCCCAAGTGGGGGGTAAAGAGGACACAGAGGATATTCAGTGCTCTTGTACATTTGACCCTTAGCTGCTTGATGTGTGGTACAAAGGTTATCTTACAGTGAAACATAAGCCCCAAGAACTTAGTCTCAGAAACCACAGGAAGCACAACTTCATCAATATGGAGTTCAGGATCAGGGTGAATACCCCATTGGCAGCAAAAGTGCATACAAATGGTTTTAGAGAGAGAGAAGGTAAAGCCGTTTTCTGTGGTCCACTTCAGTAAACAAATGAGGGTATTCTGTAGCTGCCACTCAATATACCTGATTTTCGATGACTGACATGAAATGTGAAAGCCATCGACATAGAGCCCGTTTGCAACAGTGAGAGGGAGTTGTTCAGTGATGGCATTAATTTTTATACTGAAAAATGTGACACTCAGAACACAGCCCTGAGGGACACCAAGTTCCTATAGAAAAGAATGGGAAAGTGTCGAACCAACATGAACTCAGAATCTCCTGTCAATTAAAAAATTAATAAAAATGGGCAAATAGGCACGTAACCCATATATATGGAGGTCTCGCAAAATGTTGTATCATAAGCCTTCTCAATGTCAAAGAATATTAACACAAGATGTTGTCATATGAGAAAGGCTTCTCTGATTGACATTTCAAGTCAAATCAGGTGGTCCTTAGTGGAGCACTGTTGTCGGAACCCACACTGGGTGGACGAAAGGAGGTTGTTTGATTTGAGGAATCAAACAAGACGAGCATTAACCATCCTCTCTAAGGTCTTACAGACAACTCGTCAGAGCAATTGGATGGTAGTTTGAAGGAATCTTGGGATCCTTCCCAGACTTGGAGAAAGGCAGGACAATAGCCTGGTGCCAGGCATCAGGAAAATCATTTTCCTGGCAGATGTGGTTAAAAACAATCAGAAGAATAGCAAGAGAAGCAGGAGATAGATGGCACAGCATCTTATAGTGTATATCATCAGGTCCAACCTATATACTGCCAGACTGACGAAGGGCCAGATTGAGTTCCACCAGTGTAAAGGGACGGTTATAGTGATACAGACAATCAGCTCGAAAGGAAAGAGGTGATTGCTCTGACCGAGTCTTGAAAGCCAAGAAGGTAGAAGAAGAAGCAGAAGTGCTAGATACTTAGCAAAAGCTTTCATCTAGAGTATCGACAATGCTCTGGACATCAGTTACTTCCTGGCCATCAGAGAGCAAGATCGAGAGAGTGACAGTGATATTGCCCACTGACCTTTCAAATCTAGTCCAAAATGACTAGTGGTAGAGGATATGCTGGTTGTGAACTTAATCCAAGATTCCTTTTGGCTTTTACGTCTTACCCATCAAGCATGTGCACGGGCCCGCTAGAAAGTGACGCGGTTCAACAGTGTGTGATATCTATGGAATGTATCCTAGGCTCGTTTTTTTGTCATGTGGCAGGCAGGCTTACACCATGGATGAGAATATAGTGGAAAACGTGTCAAGGTTTTAGGAATACATAGAGCAGCTGCTTGTATAATACAGTGAGTTACTGCTGACACAGTCGTCAATTGATGGCTTACAGACAATAGCAGGGTCAAGTTTTGCAAGAGCAGTGAAAGAGAGCCTGTTTGCCTGATCCAGCTTCCACCAGGGTACTGCCTCATGGATTATTGTCAACCATCCATGAAAAATGGGAAAATAATTAAGGGGAGCAAATTGAGAGATCAATAGCACTAAAGGACTGACTAGGTGCATGGAAATAAGTAGAAGAACCAGTATTGAAAAGAGAAAGGTTGTGATCAGAGAGCATACGCTCTACAGAGTGACCCCTCCTATTAATACTAGCACTTCCCCAGAGGGGATGATGTCCATTAAAGTCCTCCAGGATGAAAAAGGCAGATGGCAACTGTTCAACGAGAGCATCAAGGTCTGATTGATCATGTGTCTTTCCAGGTGACAGATAGAGAGAACAAACAGTGATGGTATGACCCAAGGAAACACGGATGGCTACGGCATTCAAGAGTGTGTTAAGTGGCAAAGACAGTGTGGGCACATGCTGATCAATCAACAGTGCCATCCCTCAATGCACTCATTCATCACATAACCTGTCATTTCTGTATAAAGAAAAGCACCAAAAGGTGACTGTACTGGCAGGTTTCAGAAATATTTCCTGTAAGGATCTCAACAGGTTGGTAGGAAACAGTGTTTTGATGTCATCCAGATTAAAACGTAAACCTCGACAGTTCCACTGTATCAGGGTGGGCATTTTTATTTACACGTAGGCAAATTGGGCAGAGAACCCTTCTGTTTACGACCACGTCTTTTTTTTCCTTACTTTCCTTATTCAAGGGAGGTCTATCAACCTCCTTGGATCCTTCCCTGGGTCGATTTGGCAGGTCTTTGCTGTTGGAAGGGGATTCCAGAGAAGAGGACGTGAATGAATGATTGTTTTGCATTGTGGGGTGAGAGAGGAAGATGAATCCGAGGAAATGTCTGTACCTGGAGCCAAAGGATGTAGATCTTGGGGTTTGGTGGAATGTACATAAGGGACAGAGATAGGTGTCAAAGTTGATTCATCGACTTTTTTAACTATGGAGGTCAAAAGACTCTTCATTTGTTTGGAGAACCATTCTTTAGGAGGCACAGAGAGATCTGTCTGCACTCCCACAGTAGCTGTGGAACAAAGTGCAGCAGCATACATCTGAGATGAAGTGGTGGGCAGCAATTTTTGAGCCTCAGGATAAGTAATGTTATGAATCGTTTTCAAATGTTGAACTTCTTTTTCTTCCAACCATTTAGGACAAGAACAAAAGTAGGACAGGTGAGAGCCATTGCAATTGATGCAATGAGGGTCCATTTCCCACTCATAGGCATCACAACGTCTTCAAGTGACCAAACCGTTGACATTGGAAACACTGGAGATGGTTTGGAATGTATGGCTGTACTCTGCAATTAAGATAACCTGCCTTGATGGTGGTAGATGGACGTGGTGACGTAAATGTGAGAATGAGAACATTGGTTGGCACCATAATTCCATCTTTGCAAGTGGAGATATGCCTCACTACAGAAACTTATTGGGTGGAGAAATCAGTGAGAATCTCTGACTCTGGGATATTCTTCAAACCTCTCTCAACAATAACTACCTGTGATGAATTCAAAGTAGCATGAGGTGTAACCTCTAAAGGTATATCCCCAATTGCCTTTGAATGCAACAGGAGTTCACTGTGTTGAGATATGGATGTTTCCACCAATATGTCACCAATTCAAAGCTTTTTTACTGACTTTGGAGAGCCAGCAAGTCCCTCTAGTCCCTTCTGAATGAAAAAGGGAGACATTTGCCCTAAAGGTTTGTCTGAAAGTGAGTGCAATATAAGAAAATGAGGTACAACAAGTGGTATGGATGGTAAGGATTGCTACTCAAAATCATCAAGACATGGTTGTTTACCTATAGATTGTTTTTTCACTATTTTATTAAGATTTGTAATTGGAGTATCCATAATAAAGAAAGGGAAATTTCAGTGCCCACTGACCCCACCCACAATGGAGCCCTATGATGGGATGCACTACAATGTCAAACAAGGACACTGCAGCAATGCCAGGGTTTTGTGAGCATTATACTCAACACCAGCATCAGATATAATGTTCACAACACCTGTTGAGAACATCCAACAAGGCCAACGGTGTGTTAGGGTTGGACCCCCTCAACCACCAGGAATCCTCTCCTACCCTTCACAGGTTGCCATGCACGGCAAACACATGGGTGGATGTTTAGATCCCAGAGGAGGTAAACTGAAATAACAGAACCTTCTGTGGGAGGTCCCCTCACCACATACAGGAACCCACACCAAGGGGCTTTGTGTGAGAAAGGACTCCATTGTAAAATGGTTCAAGTGGGACAAAACAATCACAGAATACCAGATCCTGTTTTTTTTGCATACCACAAATGACCTGGAGTAAGAACCTGGGAAATAATGGCTGACAGGTACAATAACTCTTGGTGATAGGAGAGACCATACCACCTCAGAAAGAAATCCACTGGTAGGACTCCAAGGCAACAGAAAGGACATGGATAATGGAGAAGGAAAAACAGGGTAATAAAACATTCAAAGAAGCCCTCACTAGTCCAGAATCCATAGCATAATCACTGACAGTGCTGGCACCAATGAAACTTTATCAGTGAAAGGGCTGAATGTTGTCTTAAAAATTCCAAATGTGATTCCAAATTCTCAAATATCTCCACAAAAAGACTGATTAAGGAAAAAAGCAATCTGCAAGTCCTGAAGATAAGTGAACATTAAATGAATCTGGAACAAGACAGTATCCCTACCCAGAAAATCCATAGCAACAAAACCACATGCAAAGGGAGAAAGCCGAAAAAGGATAAAATCACACCAATATGAAGATACTGATTGGGATATGACCACCATGTAACTACCCATCTCCTCAAATATCCATGTTTTCCATGCTTCAAATGGGTACTTTGAATAGCTTTTAATATTTTTCTAGTTTGCTTAATAAATGTAACCACTATTTTAAACTTGTCTTGAGCTTGCTACAAATTTTATCAAGACCTATATTTATATCTACTTTGTTACTTATTACCCTACGTTGTGAACTTTAAGAAACACAATTGTTTAAAAGTATCCAGTTAAGTAACACAATTTTTCTGTCTGTTCAGTTTTGTGAGTAGTAATTAACTTTAGAATTATTTTCACTATTACAGACATTTCTGTTGTATTTATATATCACACCACCACAAACTATCTTCTATTTTTACTCACAAGCATTGGGTACGACCTAATATTTAACATTTTGAACAACTTTGTAAATGAATGTAATAACAGATTTTAGATCACAGATTACTTTATAAAACAAGTTATGATATTGTAATTACAATTCAAAAGATTTGTGTTTTTTGGACCATATATCATTTCATTAAACCAAAACTACCAAATGGGATCATAAAAAAAATTAAAATTTTTACACTTCCTTTTATGATTTTTTATTATATTCTTATGTTACTTACTATTGAATTATTACACATAATTTTTATTACATATTTCTTGTAATCACTACTGATCATATCCGGTTTATTGTATACTTTAAAAATCTAGCAGTAAGTCAGTAAATGATCTATAGTTTAGATTATCTAACAATAATGAATACTTAACATTTTCTTGATTTAATCTCATTGTACAGTCAACGAAATGACTGCAATTTTTTATCCTTTGTTAGTGTTAGAATGTGAATTACAAGTATACTGCAGAGAAGATTACATTATTCAAATATAAGTGCTGCATAACAACTGTAGCTTACCTTTGAAACAAACAACTATTATTAAATGCACACAGAGTTGTTACTCACCAGGATTCTCTTCATATTTTCTAACAGTTTTCAAAACTGCTAACATTTCTTCATGAAGCCCATTTAAAATACAACTCAGAAATTCCTCAGCATCTTCCTGACGACCCTACAAGTAATTTGTTATAAAAAACAAATTTACAGAACCATAATATTTTTAAATGATAGGACAAATAATGCTCAAGAGTAAAAAGTACAAAACTAAATACACCCTTGTACAAATTAATTGAAACAAATGGTCATTTTACAATATTTTCAGCATGGTGGCCAGTGTAGACTTGCTGATTTCCTTTAATAGTCATTTTTTCACACAAATGGCATCATTAGCTGTGTTTTACAGTATGGTCAATCTATTTTTGGGATATATGACAAAAGTTTGAAGAATATTATGTCATTCGAAATTGCGCAAGAAGGACAAGGAAACCAGTCAAAATACAACTTCTTATCAACTCAATGAAGAAAAAACGGTACCAATGGGGTCTGAAATACAAGAACTGGATGGAAGAACAATGGAGAAAGGTGTTAGTGACGAGACTCATTTCTTCGTACAGAGTCAAAGAAGTCTGCATGTTCGCAGATTCCCAGGTGAGAAACTTCAAGAATCTCACATGAATCAGTTCGTAAAACATCCCTTGAAGAAGATGTTTTGGGGCTTTTTCAGCTACTATGGTGTCGGAGGCTTACATATCATAGAAGGTATGATGCGAAGACCACAGTATATCGAAGTTTTGCAGAGAAGAGTCGTTCCAGAATTGAAAAAGAGATTTCCAGATGTATCTGGCATTTTTCAGCAAGATTTGGCTCCGTGCCATACATTGAAACTTGTGAAGAATTTTATGACTAAAATGCGAGTAAAGGGGCTGGACTGGCCTGGAAACTTTCCAGACTTAAATCCTATTTAAAATTTTTGGAAGATTTGTAAAGAAAGATTTTTGGGAAAAGACTGTACTACGAAAGATAAGCTAATTGAGGCCATAATTGAGGTGTGGTACCGTGATCCAAAAATGAGTAAAGATTGCAGTCAACTTGTGGACTCTATGCCAAAGCAGATTAATGATATTCTGAAAAATAAAGGCAGTCATATCATGTATTAATTTCAGAGTAATTTTTGGATTCTCAGAAATAAAACGCAAAAAATTGAAAAAATCGTAATTTTCCGTCGTTTCAATTAATTTGCACAAGGGTATATGTTTTGAGAATTCGCTAAACTGGACAACTGTTCTTACACAAACAAACTAAAAACTTACTACATACTACAATATTTTTCCATTTTCCCAAACTTATAGAATGAACACTTTAAAAGGGTAAGTTTCTTTCATTCATTTACAACTGTTAACATCAGAAAAATATAGTTCCACACATACACACACATGCATAATATTATCAGTTTCATCTTAAATACTTGCATTAACAGTTAATTATCAGATTTGCAATTTAAATTTCTTATTTCACATTTTTACTTACAAAAGTAACCCCCTCACCTCAGGTATCTTTATGATGCAAGAAAAAGTTTTATCATATTACATTCTAATTTTTATTAAACTACTTTTTATTTATATTTTACCAATTAGTAAAGCATACAATCTGAGCTAAAAACTTAAATTTTAATAGTATATAAATTCTGAGTTCTTAATTCCAAAAGGCAATATTAAAAATCATTCTGAATTTCCCATACTGTGACACACAACATATTTTCTAGGTATCTAGTCCTTTCTATTTGATCCACATCTTCTACCCTTTCAAACAGTATGAAATTAAATGCAAATTTCTCATTACAAAATCATTATTGCTTTGAGAAACCATAATGTATATAGCTTTCAATTTTGTTTGGTTTCAAAGTTTTCAAATAGAAAATCAGAACCTTCCTGCAACCTGTATCATTCCATCTTTCAGGATTTTTTAATAGTTCTATCTTATGTTTAATTATATATTACCTATAAACCAATAAAAGGTAAACGTTTTTATCTATCAAATGATGTGTTGTATTATGTTGTGTTTTGAATAGGTAAGTGTCAATTTCACTTACAATACAACTTTGGTTACCACAGAATCACAACAGCTAACTATAATAATTTGTAATGGATCTTGTCGCATAGTTAGAAAGACAGAACAATTTTGGGAGTTAAGGGAAATTGTCTGCTTTTCCTATGTTATTGGTCTATGCTCTTCAATGCATTATTTAAGTAAATAGAAATTATTTAGTGCATAAATACCATTATTATAAAAAAAGTAGAAAAGTGTCCTCAATAATCAACAGCAAGAAAAAAAGTGGGTAAGTACTTTATTGTTTTTCATGTTTATTCTTTATTATGGTAAAGATAACTAAAATGTAAAATAGGGATCTTTTCAGGTTATTTATGATAAGATTAGGTAAAATAATAATATAATAAAATTGTTTCACAAAGCACACATGCAAGCAGCTCGTAATAGCTCGTATGTAATGCAATTCGAGAGTAATGTGCACTACACTTGCCCCAAGTGATTTACAACTTATAATGACACATAATAGTTAGACATGTTATCTTTGCATCTTTTCTTTTATATTTTATCCACCACTCCTTCAAAAAGTATAAAATTGAATGCAAATTTCTCACTATAAAATCAGTACTTCTCTAAGGGCAATAAAACAATAAAATTTAATTATGAACAGATGTATCCTGTTACAAGCTTAAAACTACTTAGGATAACTTAATATAGTTTCATGTTACATGCTGAAATCATTCTAGGAAGAAAAGAAGGATAATTTAACTTAATTTTTTTTTTTGGTAATTATGAGGCCAGTTTAACTGACCAGTCACATATTGAGAGAAGATAGAAAAAATTAAAAATAAAATTTTACTGGAAAAAAAATTATGAGATGAAAAGTATTTTTAATCTTTCTATGAAAATTACTTTGCACACAGAATATTCATAACAAACACACAATACATTCATGGACAAATATTAAACATACTTCACTAAAAATATAACTTTTTGTACGTAAAAAACTTAATTGAAAAACTGCCATATTTTTGGAAGATATAGAAACTATACTGAAAGTCAGAAGTATTAAATTACAAGGAAGTACAAGGAAGTCATGTGGTCAGTCATACTGACCAAGCCCATGTTGAGAGAGTAAAAAATGGTCCTTTCTTCCGTAATCTATCTAGTAACTACAATAATTTCTTTAGTCATAAAAGAATCTGAATTCTAAAACAGGATTATGAATTGTACTTTGAAATGAGTTGTATGATAATAAACCAGTAAAACAGTGGCAAAATAACAATAATCTTGATAATTTGTACCAGTATTTTCAAATTCAACCCCTAAGGTAACACAAAGGCTAAAAAACTATATTAAAGAACATAATTAAGTCAACCAATCAGCAGCACTAAAAACTCATTATAATCTTAAATAAATAAAGAGTTGTCTGTCAGTTCTAATATACCATAATATCATGACTTAAATCTTGGACCTTTATATCCAATCCAACTCACAACATGAATAAAGAGAACACTTTAATTAAACAACTAACTATAATTCTGCATATAAGTGACACATTTGTGATGTTCTCCCAGTTTCTGACTACTATAAATGACACTAGTTCTGAAAATGTTTTTTAACTGTTTAAACTTTTAAAATATATAAAGAGGGCAAAAAACAGTAATGTGATAGATAACCTAAATTTAACACTAGTAGAATCTAAAAACATCTGATAGACTTACACATTAAATAAATGACTGTACCTTAAAATTATAAAACTTTAAATTATGTATACAAGATTTTAAGAGTTGAAAACTAAAGAAATAGTAGCACTAGTAATGAAAACTTTACAAAAGCATATAAAACCAAACAACTGTAGAAGCTTAAAAGAAAAAAGAAAGAGAGAAATGGCAAAATAAATGAGTTCATAATATTTGTATACATTTAGAAAGTAATCAATTCAATTATAAAACTACTGAATAGTCACAAGAAATGTTTTTAATAACCTTATGGCTCTTTTAAAATCCAACTGTTAATAGCAAACTAAATGACAAAACACAAACACACCTGCACACATTCTGACTTGATCACGTTTAACATTTTATAAACATTTACAGGCTCAAAAGAAGTTCCAATAATCAAATCTTCTTTTCTCTTGTTCCTGCCAGCAAACGGCACTGTTGGAAATTCATGCACAAACTCCACTCTAAATAAAACAAAATAAAGCCTTTCATAACATGACTAATGTTGTTCTGTTAAAACACACAAGTATTGAAAAGGGATAACCTGCTACAATGCAAAGGTAACTAAATGTTTAGTACAATGAGATCATTATTTTCTACTCAGATAATACTTTTCTTTTTATTAGATTATAGAGAATGAAAACTTCCCAAAGCGATTAACATTATACTGGTCAGGAATTATGTTTTGTTTTATTGCAGTATTCCATCACTATTGACAATCCAGCAACCAACACATTTTATCAGAATAAATAAACTACTAGGTTAAGACAAAACCTGCCAAGATACTCACAAACTGTCTAAAATAGGAGTTGATGAGTTTGTGCGACTCTGCCCTAGGATACTGGTTAACTTGTTCAGCATATTATAAAATGGAGGACACACAAGGAGAGCTTGTAAAGTCTGAATATAACTTGTTAAAGACAATAATTTAAAATTTCATTACTTGTACATAAAACTGAAGCTATTAGGTAGACACATTAGTAATAGAATAAGTATACTAAATTCCATTATGGTAACTTAGTAAATTAAAAGTTACGCAAAATACATATTTGCAAAAATATTTTTTAGAGAATTTGAAAGTTGAATTTATATATAAAGAAAATCTGATAGCTAACAATTTTCTTACACTAAAAATATACTTCTCACAGGTACTTATCTCTTATTGCACACAAAGCTATCTCAATCTTTCATCTAACCTCTGAGCATTGCTAAAATTTTTGTAGCTGAGCTCATCAATATATATAATACCCCATCAATTTTGCTCAATTTTTGAACAAGTACATATCACGTGACTATTCTCAACCAATAGTACTGTACCACCTATATTGGCACCACAAGTTCCTGCTATTCCCACTCAATTCTCAACTCCTCGACTAGCACACTGTCTGGATGTGATTTCTTCACTTGTAATTACCATTTATGAATATACTTCTTTGTCTATCAGAAACTGAATCTCATGAAGATGTATAAAAAGGAAGTGCACAAATGAAAGTTGTTCTGAGAGGAGCAAGCTATGGTAAAATAAAAACACAATTAGCTATATACATGCACAACCTCCACAGGTCAGACAAGGTTACATAACTTGTCATTAGTGTTAGGAGATTGAAGATAAAAAAATTATAGGAATACAAACATAGTGACTAGGGCCTTTGACCTGTGTTATATGTACTCTACAAATTACAACCATAAGTAATCAGAATGTCCTACATAAAGCAGCCAGAATTACGGAGAGAGAGAGTTAGCTTTGGTATAAAAACCAAACTCCCAACAGCACTGTAGGAGCAAGATGTTCAACAAACTGAGCTTGGCATTACAAGGTCATAGCATTACCTCAACCAGATGAATAGGGTAACATCTATTACCAGTATTATGAGCAGAAATCATAAATCACTCAGCTGTAAATGCAGAGAAGAGAATCTTGTATCCAGAATTATGAAGAGGAGATGGCATGTTGTTGCCAGTGTTATAAGGCAGACTAAGTCCTCCCAACTTCCACTCTTGGAGTATAGAAACAACTTCTTGCAACCAAAATTCAGATGAAGAGGGGCCTCTACTGCAAATATTCATACAAAAATGGCAGTGACATCCTGAATCCAGTATTATGAGGAGGATCCTGCATAGGCTACATCTGTTCCAACCAACAACTATCCACCTGGAAAAAAACATCCATGAGAAATGGAGAGAAATCAGTTTTGCCCATTTCTCACTAAATGTATAATCATGAGTAAGTATGGTAAATTAAATTTCTAAATTCACTCAGGAGGAAGCCTCTATAGTCCACCACCCAAGCTATTGGAATTGTAGAGAAAGTGAGCAACATTAAAGACATAAATACCTGATCTTCAATGTCCTCAAGCAAGTAGAAGAAATAAGTTTTGAGTGAGAGATAGTAGATGGAACATGAGGACAAAAGTTCTGAGAGAGGAAAAGAAAAACAAAGAATCACACTGAAATCCCAATCTGGCAAATCTAAGGAATATGGAGGACACAAATCAGGAGGGAAATGATACAGAAGGACAAACGAGAAGAAACCAAAGAGAAACAAGTGTTTGACAAGGCTGCTTGAAAACTAGATACATATAATATACAGGGCATCTCAAAGGTTACAACATTTGTAACTTAAAGTGACAATACTGTATTCACAATACACATTTCTCATTTGTAACTTAAAGTGACAATACTGTATTCACAATACACATTTCTCATTTGTAACTTAAAGTGACAATACTGTATTCACAATACACATTTCTCATTTGTAACTTAAAGTGACAATACTGTATTCACAATACACATTTCTCATTTGTAACTTAAAGTGACAATACTGTATTCACAATACACATTTCTCATTTGTAACTTAAAGTGACAATACTGTATTCACAATACACATTTCTCATTTGTAACTTAAAGTGACAATACTGTATTCACAATACACATTTCTCATTTGTAACTTAAAGTGACAATACTGTATTCACAATACACATTTCTCATTTGTAACTTAAAGTGACAATACTGTATTCACAATACACATTTCTCATTTGTAACTTAGTGACAATACTGTATTCACAATACACATTTCTCATTTGTAACTTAAAGTGACAATACTGTATTCACAATACACATTTCTCATTTGTAACTTAAAGTGACAATACTGTATTCACAATACACATTTCTCATTTGTAACTTAAAGTGACAATACTGTATTCACAATACACATTTCTCATTTGTAACTTAAAGTGACAATACTGTATTCACAATACACATTTCTCATTTGTAACTTAAAGTGACAATACTGTATTCACAATACACATTTCTCATTTGTAACTTAAAGTGACAATACTGTATTCACAATACACATTTCTCATTTGTAACTTAAAGTGACAATACTGTATTCACAATACACATTTCTCATTTGTAACTTAAAGTGACAATACTGTATTCACAATACACATTTCTCATTTGTAACTTAAAGTGACAATACTGTATTCACAATACACATTTCTCATTTGTAACTTAAAGTGACAATACTGTATTCACAATACACATTTCTCATTTGTAACTTAAAGTGACAATACTGTATTCACAATACACATTTCTCATTTGTAACTTAAAGTGACAATACTGTATTCACAATACACATTTCTCATTTGTAACTTAAAGTGACAATACTGTATTCACAATACACATTTCTCATTTGTAACTTAAAGTGACAATACTGTATTCACAATACACATTTCTCATTTGTAACTTAAAGTGACAATACTGTATTCACAATACACATTTCTCATTTGTAACTTAAAGTGACAATACTGTATTCACAATACACATTTCTCATTTGTAACTTAAAGTGACAATACTGTATTCACAATACACATTTCTCTCTACACCTGACAATTTTTTATCTTGGATTTTGTTGGCAGTTATTCATGAGAAAAGAAAAAGATACAGATATTTTCTTTGCTACTTAGCTTCCAGTTCTCTTTCACCAGTTGATTGTAACACTAAATATCCGATATTTTAACTAATTAATATCCCTATTAAAACATCCGTAAAAAATAAATTTAAATTAGAGAATGGTTACTCACATTACAACATTTTCTCATGACTTCAGTTGTACTTGCTTGTTACTCTACGTTGCACTATCAACCCTTTTGCTTTACTTTTATTATTCATCCCATTCTAATGATAAATCACTAATGCTTTTTCATAAATCCTTCAACATTCAAATTTTCTTAACTAAAAAACAAAAATGATATTAAATTATTTATTCCAAGAATACATTGTTATGAAAATATCATGAACAAGAAGAACGATATAAACCGATTTCGCGAGTTAACAGTGTACATAAACCTCAAAACACTTGATACTACATAGTCCATAGACACAAAATTTCAGTATTTTCTTTAAATTTGTCTGAGAATTTGAAGTGATGACAACTACTTAAAGAAATTACTCCTATAGCTCTCAGTTCTCCACTGTATTTGATCTATAACATTTGTTTCAATATATTATGCACAAGTAGCAGAAGTGAAAATATAAATGACAAACAGTAATTCTATAATATTCAAAGGTAAAAGAATAAAATTATCACAGTATGAGCATTTCACATTACTTGTCCAAAACCAGTGAGGCCCCTGGCCATGGTGAATGAAGACATTTATTTGTAATGTGTAATAATTCATTTATTATAATATAGACAAGAAATAATATTACTTTTCATGCCTACTAGCATTTTTTAGCTTACATTCACATGGAATTCTTCACATTAGGAATCCTATTTCATTATGTATAGTATATAGAATTGTTAACACACACACACACAGGAGGGTCACAGGGCATATCACAACTTTTTTACGTTACGTTAAAAACTAAATTAGTATTTTATCCTTACATTACAATGAGAAATTTGATATCAAAACACAGACACTAATTCTAATTAATTTTAATCTAAGTTTTAATTTATTAATATCAAAAAGAAGTAGTTAAATTTTTAATCTGCACTTCGCTAAGTTATGATGTAGTGACACTTTTATAAGGGCTTCATGCTGTTCATTCAGTTAGGGACAATTGCTATAGATACTGACAGGACTAAGTATAACATCTCCATTTCTTTATTTTCTTGCTTTACAAAGATAACAGTTTGTTCAACCCAAATGATACGCTATTTCCATTCCCTAATACTCTGATATTGCTATTGGACATGTTTATAACAAACAAGATTTAAACTTAATTACAATACAAGTGTAACAGCAATCATGTATTTCAAAATAATAGTTAAACATAAACTTCATCTCAAAATTTTAAAATTATAACAAAGCTTCTTCATAATTGCACACCCTACATCTCATTAACCATAGTTGTAGGATTAACAGTGTTGCACTACACACCACTGTCTAAAGTGTCAACCTGCAAAGATTGAGACTGAATCAACAGGTTGGAGGTAATTAACCAAAAGGCTTTACAAAATATAAATAGGATAAAGTTCAATTTTAACCCCCATATGGCATTCCACATAGTTCATAATGTTTAAAATTACACTGTTTGCACTTTAATTCTTCCAAGCCTAACTGGCCAATCTCAAATTTGAAAGCTGCACGAATTCCTTTTGGACAATCAACAAAGTGTGACAAAAATCTGTTTTACTAAAACCCTTTTTATTTATTAGAAACTTATTAGATAACAAAAATAAAAATTAAGTAAAAAAACAGCCTGCTGTTGTGTAACATAGCATAATAAAATATTTACTTTATCAGATGGCAAATCTGGATTTTTTGCACTAGTTAAACAGTCTAAAAACAATAAAATTAAAATGTTGTGAAATGATTAAGAGACTTGAACATATTAGAATAACCTGAAACTGTTAGAATCTGCAATCTTACTAGAAACAAAAAAGGCATTTTTAATTTCATTTCAAATTTTTTAAAAATTTACAATACCTTTTTAGTTTTACTGAATTTATTGTTATAGTATAGAAGATAAATTAGAAAGTGTTTTATTATATTCATTATTAACTTAAATGGTAATAAAATCAAATAATACATGAAAACTAAGATATAAAAGAAGTATTTTTATTCTTGGCAGGTAAGTCACCTTTCAATTCAGCTGACCCAGAATAGGACTCAAAATTTTAAATTCTAGCAAAAAACTTGATTAAAACACAGAAATGATCTTTTGTTGTTCTTTTTGTTAATTCTGAAGCAGTAGTTGTAGAATTACAAATATCTGTGGAAATACAGATAACTACTCTAAGGGAAATTCCAAATACACAAAGATAGTCTATGCAGATGATAGATGTTGCTGGTCCAAGAAGTAAAACTGTTGGTTTAGAAAGAGAAAGCTACTTAATTTTTATTTAGATTAGTTTTATAGAATTATGAATCATGCATATGGCTATATATCTGTATTTATAATATAATGCTGGAAAAGACAGATATTTAATATTTTTGTGCTCATTGTATAGAAAATTAGTAATTTCTAATCATTTAACAGAGAAAAAAAATAAAATGGCACATTTCATAAGTTTCATTTTTCAATTTCCTTTTATTATGTCTTAAATATTAAATCACAAAGTCATATCTACATTGTTTAGGTTAAAAAAAGGACTTTGTGACAAAAACTTTCAACAATCCACTATTTTGTGAACAATAATATCTAATGATATCACTATCTGTATGAACAAATATTCATTATTGTTATTTCTCTTCCCCAATTTTTTTTACACAATTTATATCATTCTCAGTATTAGTGTATTAAAAACATGACAGTCAAGTTTTCAGTTTATAATAAATATTATAGATAAGAATAACAAAATAAAATTACATTCACTTGATAGAAAGCTATAAAGAAGATTTTGTCCCCCCCATGCAAGATTGCATTTTCCATGATTTTTTTTCAAATTCCTGCACTATGTTTATTGGTCATAACTAAAGAACTATGCACTTGTGATCAGGAAAGCCAACTAAAAAATGAAATTCCTCAGAGTTAAATTCCTTGGGAATGCAGGCACGTAATATTTTGATTGCTAAACACCTAACATATTTTGTAATTCTTAATGTTGTTTCTCATCTGAAAACATATACTGTTTATTTTACATGTATAAAAATTTCAAGAACTTATAAGTTTACACTGGTCATATGCAATCTTTTTTTACTCATCAATATGAGATATTACACAACATGAAATTAATTAAATTTTGATATTTTTTATATTAGTTTTCCTAAGAAATTCAGCATATAACTGTTTATAGTACTGAATATCAGTGCAATTAATCTCCTCAGATATGCCTGTAAAAACAACAAACTGTCCTAATAGATAAAAAAAAAGCTGTTTTCATCACTTTACAGCATAAATTTTTAAAGTTGATTCCATATAAACAATCTTCTACAATTAAAAGCAACACCATTTCTGCACATTGTATTTTTTCTATTGCAAGACTTTGCCTGACAAAAGTATTGTTCAAAATGTAAAGATGCCATCTCCACAGAGATGAATATTTACATTTTTCTTTTGAATATGTATATATAAATTTAATCATGTCAATACAGAATACACTTTTTTTCAAATCTCTATATCAGTATAACAGTTCCTAACTTGAAGTTAAAGAACTTTATCAAAACAAACTGAAATAATGAACTTTGGATTTATGTAACAAAAGAATGTAAAAACTTGATCTTCTCATTCAGTTCTGGAGGAAAAAATCCTATCTAAACTAGTATAATTTACAATTTTATACAGTTGTTTGTAATTATAATAATGATCATTTAAGGATAAATTTAACATGACTACAAATAAACTGATGTCGAGTTTACAAAGAGTGAAAAACACAACAAATTACTTTTTTTCAGCACAAGGATAAGTAAAATCTTTACTTTTAGTTACAGTCAGTAAATTCTGTTGACACTACCCTGATGATAACTGTATCACCAAAACATAAAAGGATACAGCATTAATGTAACACCAATTACTCTGGTTGATAAGCCCACGAGGTTGTAAGAATACAGTGGTATGGTTCAGTTGTGTATCACCAAAAATTTCTGCAAAATGATATAGTACTTTTGAGTTAAAACACAAAGGGTAAATGATCATGTTTATTTATATGTAGATATATTTATTTTAAATTGGCAAAATGTTAATTAACACTCAAATATGTTTAATCATATGTAAAAATGGTAATATAAATTCACTCTTACATTTCCAACTTAAAGAATAAATCAAATTTTTTAATCTGCTTCCTAAGACTTTCTGAAAATTAAAATCACAAAAACTTTTCAAAAGAAACTAATGTCACATATCTGATAGGTGTTTGATATCATTAAGTGTTGCACATTACATGAAATTAAATTTACAAGTTTCAAAAGCTGAATTCAGTTTAATAATGTATTTTACATTCTATACTGAATTAATCCAAGTAAAAAACAACAAAAAAACTCAGAAGTATACTAAAACACAAGTAAGTTCAGTGATTACATTAATACATATTCTATTTACATGTACCAGTTTTTAAGAATGGTGAGGTAAAAAAATTGCTTTATAATGTAGACCAGGAACACAAACTTAACTCCATGTTGCTCATTTAATCTCATTCATCAATGTATAGTTTTGAACAAAAATAAAATTGTTGTTTGAATCTTGCTTCAAATCAACACCACAACACCAATACCTAAATCTACTGGCATTGCAGGCAGAAAATTTCAGTTCCATAACAAACAAATAAGGCAAACTTTACTGTGGAAAAAAACAAAATATCCTGTCCAAACAATACAATACAGAAAACATTCAAATGCCACTGCAGTTGTTAAGTAATAAATACAGAGGAAAAATTCTGATGTTTCTCCTAAAAATATATCAGTACCAGATTTATTTCCTAAGTGGTTTGATTTTCAGGGCTCAAAAAATGCTAGCATGAACATTGAATTTATATGAAATTTGGCTAAATTTGAAATTATAAAAAAACAACTAAGGTGGCATTTATGTCACAGAAGCATGCCAATGTAAAGAGCTAACTATGAATGCACTTGTTCCTCCAGCTACAGGTTGGCCAAAGTGAATGTCACAACTAGTTAGAGTTGCATTCAAAATTTAATTACACTATTATGGATGCATACAAATAAAACTGGCATCAAAATGTAGTTAATAAATAAAATTTTATAAACTTTAAGTTATTAATTTTATAAGAAGTATTTAATATATTCCTCAGTATCCTCTAGTATGAGTAGTGTGACATCTGTTCTCTTGGTCTTCTCTCTTTAATTTATTTACCACCTATCATTCCAATATGAAATTTAACAAAAATTACTAAATATAATATAGGTACATTAATACAACAAACTAACTTTCCTGAAAGTGGGCTGAAGATCACTTGTAAGTGTCACCTATTTTAATCACTTGCATCATTATACATATAGTAATGTGTTGTCTGTCAGCCAGAAGAAACTAAAATATTATACAAGAGATGGTTACCATTACAACATGCATGGTCATGACATTGATAAAATGTGCTCATGCCATGAATCAAGAAAAACAAACTCTGTAGGCTATAACATGACAAATGAATTTTAAAAGCAAAATATAGATACTTGTTATTCTTAATTCTGATTTAATTTAACACTGAAACAGGACATTTTCAGGGACCCTGCAGAAGTATATCTAATATTTTTATAATCTCCAACATACCAAACAACCAGTAAAAATGTTAGAAGTAAAAGGCTCTAAGGAGTAAAAAAATGTGAAGTTTAAAACTAAATGAAGACTGAAAATCAGGTAAAAAAGAAACTTAAGAAGAATCAAAAAGGCCCATGACTCGTAAAAAGCTAAAAATATGATCAAGTTGGACAGTGTCACTACTGCCTATGGTATTGTCAACCATCAGGGATAATCTCCTACAAAAAGCATCTGAAGTTGTGCTGCCTCTCACTTTCATTATTGAGACAGTAAAATGTGTGCAGTAGTGACCTGAGTGCCACATATGTTACACATCTGTTGGTAAGTATCAGATGAAAGAAAACAATAAGTAAAAGAACAGTGACCAATACATAGCCAAAACAGCATCCTCCTTCTCATCCTTATAGAAACAAAATGACGAGAGAGTAACAACAAATTTAATCTGGAAAAGCTTATTATGATATTGTTTACCACATGCCAACTAGCATACAGCTGAACCTTGAATGGAAGCCCATAGTACATATATGGGACAGGCATGACTATGATGGCATCAGAACAGAGAGACTTAGCTGTGGTATCAGAAAGTTTGTTTCTGCAAATACTAACATGGCAGGTATCTAGAAAAAAACAGATTGAAACAGAAAACATACAAAAATAGGTCAGCTGTCATTGAATATCAATTACAACAGGGTAATAACAAATAAAGAGATTCTATGGTCAGTAGACAATGACAAGAGTCAGTGTAAATAGTGAAATCAGTGTACTGCAAGATAAATGGCATAAAACTTAGCAGTAAACACAAACTGTAGAGAATATCTTGAGAGCAACTACTGAGCTACAACAAACTATAAAAGAGTCCACAGAGCCACCTGATTTTGAAATATCTGTATAAACAGAAACAGAGGAATGGTTTGAAAGGGTCATAGATGGAAATGGTAATCAACTGCAGTGGGACAATTTAATTATTGGAGACAGCAAATTCATCCAATGATAGACCCAACTTAACTAACTGCACCTTGATATGATGGCCAAAAAAGAAACTGCAGATCATCTATTATGAAACAGCACAACCCCTGGTGGGATGCTTTGTAAGGATCACAGCTTAATAGCATACTGTAGAAGCTGCCAGTGGCAGAGATGAAGAACAGGTTTGCAAGACTCAGTGTACAAAGTACAGATTGAAGAAGTGCAGGAAGCTCCTGTGCAGAGCTGAAACCCCAGATGGTGAGCAGGATTCAACATCTTCAAGTTAGAACAATAGACCAAATACCCATGGTCCAGTTTGGATTGAATGAGGGCATGACAGATCTTGAGAATAGCATACTGATTCACTCCCAAAGAGATTAAAGAAAGGACACAAAGGATGTTCAGTGCCCTTATGCTTGATACAGTTTCTTGATGTGAGAAATGAAAGTAAGCTTACGGTCAAAGATAAGCCCTAAGAACTTTGCCTCAAGGACCACAGAAAGAACAACATTACCAAGATGGAGCTTAAGATTGGGGTGTTAACCCTGTTGGTAGCAAATGGACTTAGAGAAAGAAATGGTAAAATCATTTGCTGTAGTCCACTTCAACAAGTGATTGAGGGAAGTTTGAAGCTGCCATTCAATAAACCTCATGTTAAAGAAACAAGACAAAAGGTGAAAGTTACTGACATAGAGGCTGTTTGTAACTGTAGAGAAGAAGCTGTCAAATAATAGCATTGATTTTCACACTGAAAAGTGTGACACTCAAGATACAACCCTGAAAGATTTCAAATTCCTGTGTAAAAGAATAAGAAAGGGTGTGGAACCAACATGGACATGGAATCAGCGCCTTGCAAAAAGTTATGAATAAAAACTCCAAGTACTGTTATAAGCCTTCTCAAAATCAAAGAAGATGGAAACAAGATGTCCTCCCTTGAGGAAGGCTTCCCTGATTGAGTTTAAGTCACATCAGGTGTTCCATGGTGGAGCACTGTTGACAGAACTCACACAAAGAAACCAAAGAAGGTGAGCATTAACCATCCTTTCTAAAACTTTAAAAAGCAACTGGATGATAATTAGAAGGAATTTGATAATCCTTTGCAGGCTCAGAAAATAGTCTTGTGCCAAACATCATGAAAAATATTCTCCTGCCATATCAGGTTAAAAACAAACAGACCAGTACATTGAAAGAGGCAATCACTCTGCCCAACTCTTGATGGCCAAGAAGGTAGGTGAAGAAATAAAAATGCTGTAAAAATAAGCAAAGAACTCCCAAAGAGAACTGTGTATACTGTGTACATAAGCAATTTATTGGCTGTCACAGAACAAGACAGAAAGGAGATTGGAATCATATTTATAACTGAATCTTCTGAATCTTGTCACATATGACTATGGAGCTGGTGGTAAAACAGATGTTGTTTGTGAACTTAACCCAAGATCCCTTTTGGCTTTGGTGTCAAACTTTCATGGGCTAACTGGAAAGCAATGGGATTGGAGAGAGTGGGATACCTATGAAAGATATCCCATACCCATTTCTGAGCCTTCCATGCTCGTGGGCAGTTAGGAAATCATCACAGATGATACCATTTTGCACTTGGAGCAGATGGTATTGACCAGATAAAATTTCCTTCAAAACAATAGGAAAATGATTGCTGTCCTGTGGGTCACAATCAACCCTCCAAGTAAAAAAAGAGAGAAAAGTGAATGGAAAGATATACAGATCAATAGCAATAAAAGGCTGACCAGACACATGAAAATAAGTAAAAGAACCATTACTAAGAAAGACAGGTTGTGATCCAAGAGAATACGCTCCACAGAACAACTCCTCTTATCACTATCAGCAACACCCCAAAGGGAATTGTGTCCATTAAAGGCACCCAAAATGAAAAAGAAAGATGACAACTGTTATATTAGGGCATTCAAGATTTGACTGATCATAAATCTCTCCATGAAACAGGTAAACAGAACAAAAAGTGAAGGTACAACCCAAGAAAACATGGATAGTTACAGCCTCCAAGGTTGTATCAAGTGGCACAGACAAGATGAGTACGTGCTGGTCAAAAAACAACGCCACCCCTTAGTGAACTTGTCTATTGCACAACCTGTCATACCAATGTACAGAGAGCTGCTTGAAAGTAACAGTATCAGTAGGTTTTGGGAATGTTTCCTGGAAAGATGATAGGAATCAATCAAGGCCTTAATGTAATCCAAATTAGCATGAAAATGTCAACAGTTCCACTGCATCAAAGTTGACAATTTTATTTAGGTGGAATAAAACTGGTCAAAGAACCCTTCTGCTCGTAACCACACAATTTTTCTTTAGTGAAAGGAGGTTTATCAACCTCCATAAAACCTACCCTGGGTTGATTGGGCATATTTCTGTCAATAGAAGCAAATTTCAATGATTGAGGGCATAAATGAATAATTGTTCTGCATCTCATGACCAAAGAAGATGGACCCAAACAGACACTGGATGCAGCAGTTGGAATGAAAGCAGATGTTGACTTGTCTACTCTTTTACACATACAGAGCAAAATCTTTTTACATAGTATGAGAAAGAGTCTGTTGGAGGCACAGAAACACCTGTCTACAATCTTCCTGTAGCAGCAGCATATATTTGAGATAGAGTTGAAGACAACAGCTTCTGGATAAGAAATGTTGTTTATGGTACATAAATTTTGTACCTCTTTCTCCTTCACCCACTTAGGACAAGATCAAAAATAGAGGGATGGGAACAATCACACCTGTTGGCACTGAAAACATCCGAGAGGGTTAGAAATACACAGACATACCTTACAGTTAAGATAACCTACTTGACAGAGGCAGATGAGTGTGGTTATGTAAACATCAAAATTGGAACATTGGTCAACAGCATAGTATTGGTCATGTATCCTTTCAATTATGTACATATTGAATTCTTAAAGCTTACAAAACTCATGGTGAAGTAATATTGAATAGGATGATAATCTATACATATTAAGCATAAACATCTTTCTGTCTGTTATCTAACTATTCCTAGGTCACGTAGCCAATCTCAACCAGACTTTGTGGGATGACAGTTTGGAACAAGGGGCATGTTAATAAGGGACTCACAACCCCACTACACCCCATTATTACTTTAATGAGTATTTTATTTATTATGTTTCATGTAAGTTAATGTTAACTACATCCATAGACAGTGCTACATCTTTGCACAAAAAAATTTCTACAATGCTTACATACATACGTAGTGTGGAAGGAGGGCACACAAATGCCTTACATGTATTAAAGTGCGTACTAGCACTCTCTAAGGAAAAATGCTGTAAAAGAAATGGCAACTACTATTAGCTACCAACAGCCACCACAAGGGTGATATGAAGAGTTTTTTAGTTATACTCACTTTAAATTTTGACCCACAGACTTTCAACTTTGGCCCACAACATACTTCTACAACCAATGACTATAGATTAATTAATCATATGAAACACTTTTGAAGGAAATTAAGAGCTGGGCATTAAAGCAGGTAACAGAAAGCATCCTCTGCTATCACTACCTCTTCCTACTAAGTCACCATGACCATCACACAGTTATATCTTTTTAAGTATACACATATTGAGTTCATAAAGCTTATACAAGACTTTGGTGAGGCAATAATGAATACTGTAATAACATTATATAAATGAATGGTGTGAAAGTTAGTTGTCTGTATTACTTATTGCATTCACCCACACATTTAAGTTCATAACCCAGACAAAGAAAGACTACCTAAGCTAGTAAAACAATAAAATTAAGTATAAACAGATGTAGACTGTTACAAGCTTTGAGATATTTAGGATAAACATTTATAGTTTTCTGTTACAACTAAAGTAATTCTAGAAAGAAAAAGGCAGTTTAGTTTTCTTATTTTATATAGTAGTTACAAGGTTGGTAAGATCAATCAAGTACATATAGTTAGGTTAGGAAAAATAACAGATGAAATATAAAGTTTTACCAAAAAAAAGCAAAAATAAAAGCCTGATATTTCCTTAGGAGGCTAGGCAAATGAAATTTGAACATTTTCAGACAAAGTATTTCTAATCTTAACATGAAAATCACTTTGCACTAAAAACAGTCAAAACTCTGGCTCCATATATTCGCAGGCAAGTCTTCAGTGAAGACACCTGATTAAAAAAATTTTTCTGAAGAAAGGACTTGTAATGTTTACTGAGAGCTTGCTAATTTTAATGAAGATCCATAAACCATATTAAAATTATAGCATGGAAATTCTGATCACATTGTCCAACCATATGGAAAGTTATAAAATAAAATTATATTCTGTTAAAATCTTGAAGTTTTGTAACTGAACAAGCTATAATATTATGTAAAATACTTAAACCTACATACATACATCAATCAACAGCCCCATTAACTGATTATATTAATCTATTACTCAAGTGTTCCTCAAACAAGTCACACACATGCAAGCAAGCAAAAAAAGAAGCTAGTAGCAGGTGCTGAAAGATATGTTTCTTCTCCTCTAGTCAGCAGTTCAAAATTAATCATAATGGCCAACAGCCTTAGTAGTTTTGATGTGACAGACAGATGAAGCAAGTTTGATGACAATGAGAATCAAACATGAGACTGTGCCCACCCAGGATGAACAAACTTGAAGAAAAAAACAACTTAAGAATACAACTGGGTAGAGAATAGAATATTCATTATTAAACTTTGTGCTCAATAACAAACATAATAATATTTCAATTACTTGGATAGTTAGAATAGCCAAAAACAGAACTTCTCAAAAACCCTAAGTTTCTATTTGTTAATTATTTTTATGACAATCAATTTAATCATAATTCTGATTAACTATTTGTATAATGGTGTGAAAGTGTACATGTTATCACTTTTTTTTTTTTTTTATATACAGAAATACTTTATTATAAATATACATAAATAAACTTGGCATAAAACATTTAAAATCTAAAGTTTTGCTTTCAGAGGAAATACACAAGTAAATTCTCAGTCTTGGCTTTTTCTGTCATGTAATATCTCCACTTGGATTATATTTTTTCATATTTTCTACATTCCACAAAGCTATTAAAGAAACCAGCTCATCAAAAAAAAAAACAACTATAGATACTGTGACAAAATATGAAATTTAAACGTCCTACTTTCTGCAGTTACCGAGATATAAATAAATTTGTGACACCCACCACTGAAATTGAATTTAATCATTCCTTCTTTTCTACATGCATTTATAACTAATGGACAATTATGTTCCTGCTATGATCTCCTGATGATTATTTTTTTTTGGAATACAATTGTAGACAATTCATCTAAGAATGGTTGTGTGTCGTCATAAGTGTATAGTTCCAAGCAGGCTAATGAAGTTTCTTAATCTATTTGTAGCCTAGTTTTAGAATATCAGAAAATTATTAAGTTCAATAAAAAAAAAAGTTATATGAAAAATAATTAAATGTTTCACAATATTTAATATCCTAACCCATAAGCACTGCATTTCCACAAGACATGTTTTTAATTTGATCATCTAGTGCTTTTAGTCAACTTTGTTTACATAAAACTGTTCAGTTGTGATAATTGGTTTTGGCATACTCTGGAAGAATAAGTGCAACTATAAAGAATAAAACCAAACCTAATTTGAAAATCCTATTAGTTTTGACTGCAAGACAAAATAGTATAAAACTGTATTACAATATGCAGTTATTCTTCAAACAGGGGGGGAAGGTTAATTTAGATTTATCTTTAATTTTTAACTTTTCATTTCATACTTCACTGTTAAATAAATGTATAACTCAAACAACAACAAATCTATGTGAGCCATCCATCAAAAACAGTAGAGACTAAGGATATAACAGATTTAACTTGTACATATAAATTATTTCAAAACACTTAAAATTAAGCTAAATTTACATGCAACTCAGTATAGCCTTTAAAAATATTAATGGAGATTATTCATATTGAATTACATATTTCACCTACAAATAAAAATGTGCTTTGTTCATATTGATTGACCTTTAATAATTATCATAATTAATTTGTAATAAAAGTAAATAAGATATCAAAATCAGAAAATTAAGCTCAATAAGAAAGCTTAAATTAAAAAAAAAAAACTTAAAATATTCATGATACTTAATATTCTGATCCACAAGCACTGTTGTACGAATGTAAATAAGGACTTAAAAGAGAAAATTTCAGAAAGCATGAAAATAAACACTTACTAGCTAGCTTTGCAGCTAATAAATCTTCTTCGGCTTTCACAATCTTATATTCTTTTCCATCTTCCAAGACTTCATTTTCTACTGCTTCAGGGACTGTAGTTGAAGAAACTGTAGGAAGTGATATTTTATCACTTTCCTGAAGAACAGTTTTACTTGGATGCTGGTCTTTAAACAAGTCTGCTCCTGATCTACGTTCCCAAACATTAGTATTTTTTACTTTTCCAGCTAAACCACTGTCAGTGTCTACTTGAGTAGGTGATAAAATAGATTCACTGTTTGAACACTCCCTTTTCACAATTGCTGGTATCTTAGTTTGTGCTCCTGTCACTAAACATTCTGAAGAAACTTCACTAGATTCACTATGTTTCTCTGAAGAACTATCATTTTCCACAGGTGTAACTTCAGTGTGACCTGAACATAAATATTCATTGTCAGATGTATGTTTATCAAGAAATGACTGATTATTAATCATTTCATTAGCATTTGAAATGTCGGGTATCCTTGTTGCTGATAAAGTTCTTTGAACTACACCCTTACTGTTAGAAGAAAATTCAAGTTTGAAATCTGGAATCATTTGACTATTCTGCACTTCACCTAAATGAATGGCCTGATAGGTATTAGTTTCGGATTGTTGAGAAGAAGAAACGCACGTCGTTGTACGATTTGAATCATTTGTGTCACAAGTTGAGGTAACATACAAATCATGATGCTCGCCAGCAACAGACTGATCAGTTGAACACATCCTTTCACCATTTTCTCCACTAGTATGTCCATCCACTTGTCCATGATTTTCATTAATAACTGAAGATGTTTGAGGCTGAATAAATCCAGTGTAAGCAGAAGATATAAAACGAAATGCATATAACACTGAAGCAGAAGGCCCCTGGGGTTGATAGTGAACAGGAGCTATACCCGGTGGGTATCTTGTAGCAACGGTTGCCACAGGTATGGTGCCAGTAGTGACAGGAAAACTGTTAGGGGGCATAGTAAAAGGCACTGGAACCACACTTTGTATTACTGTAGGTAAAGATTCTTCTTTGTTTATTCCTTGATGGTTTGATTGTCGTGTTTTTTGTCTCGTCAACAGAGCTACAGTAGTTAGAACTATTTTTTGTGTCATTCTGTGAAACCTGATTGTTAGCAGTGACCTCCACTTTCTGCTGTTCAGTCACGATGTTTTCAGAGTTTTCACTTGAGACAGCATGAGAAGGAAAAGCAGGTGGGAGTGAGTTCTGATGAACAACTGTCACTTCTTGCTGAGGAACATTACCGGTAAAGACAGATGGGCTTGAACATGGAAAACGAGGAAGCAGAGGATGAGAGCGAGGTATGAAAGGGAAAGCTTGACTTCCAGCAAGATGAGGCAAAGCTGTAGCTCCACTTGAAGGGACAAAGTGTGGAGGAACAATTGTAGAATTACTCAGAACAGCTGGTGGTGGGTTAAAAGGGGCTGTAGTTGGTAATGTTGCCTCATCAATGTTGTGATCTTTAATTTTTTGAAGATGTACTGTAATTGTTTTAACCAAATGATAAACATTAGATAAATGAAAAAAAGTAATCCTTATACATTTTTATTATTATTTAAATACCACATTCCAACAGAAAACAACTTCAAAATTTAAGATTTACACTTTCAAGTACACTCTTGGTTCTAAAGTTTAATAACATGTTAACTATAAATGTGTTATTATAAATTTTTAAATGAATTCTAAAACTACAGAAAAAATTAAGCCTCACTGCAGGCACTGATGTTGAATCATTTCTTAACTCCTGTCTTAAAAGTGTCTAAATTAATTTTACAGAGAATGTGTGTACCTGAACTGTTTATTTCTCTTGAAGATACAGTAGTTGCATTTATAGCCCATGGTAACTGAAGAAAGGAAAATTATCAAATTAAATTGCATACTTAAACATTCATAACAATTTGACAGTACTAAAAATTTTTTAACAATTAAGTTTAAAATTCCAGCTATTTTAGCTAAGTTAAAATATATGAAATACCAAAAATTTACACAACACACTGTTGCATACTTCTCAGAATTTAATTAACCCCTACAAAAAGAAAATGATCTAGCTTACACTTACAAAAGTGCAAATCTTAAATGATTAGTAAACAAGGTCCTCAGATGATTACTTTCCAAAATTCACTTAGGATAGAAAGGAGGACTGATAGTAAACATGTTTTTAACTACTCAGATGACACCTTTAGATTTATTCTCAAACAAATATAAAATAAGTTTTCTGTATAACTTGTTTAGTACAATTCAATAGCTTATGAAGATCAGAATAGATTTTAAAATAAATGAACTGTTAAACTCAAGGAATAATACAAAAATTAGATTTATAAATCACAAAAGGTCAAATCTTAGGCTTAGGTGATAAATTTATTTAAGTGCCACTATTAAGCCAGTTAAATTGAAAAATTTGTATTAGTAAAGCTTTTTTTTTCATTGTGATTCACTGACTATCAAGCATTTTACATGTCTAAACAGCAGTATGAAAAAGTTTTAAAGTTAATTGTGATGAATTAAAGACAATTTTTAAAATAAAGGGTTAACTATTAAATAAAGGTAATTTGATTTCTACCTTTTGCTTTTGCACATTATATAATAGAAATTATTTACCTCCACATTGCATGTACCATCAGGAGGATGAAGCAGAAGATGAATTTGTTTTGCTTCATTTTCAGGTATGTTTGATAGATCCAGAAACTCCAAGTCCTAAAATAATATGTCAAGGTAATATAAACTTAGGATCAAAATTGGAATGCAAAAAATATGCAAACAGAATAATAAGCTTCAAAAACTAAATAAATGAATATATGTATGTCTTGAAAGTATAAGCAATGCAGCAGTCTATGGTAAGATAGATATATTTAAAAAATATATATTTTGTAAAGCCTTTAGTTATGTCTTCAATTAATACTTATCCTTTTTTACATGCTCTATAACATGCCTAGTGCAACAGTCTCTAAAACTGAGCCACTGAGAACTATTCTTGAAATATTTGGTAACAGTCAACCAACTGGTTCTAAAGACAATTTGTTTTACATATTGAAGCATAATGTTTTATCTTTGTTGTTGTTATAAATACAACTGACATCATTAAGGTTTATTTAAATTTTATTAACAACTGTATTGGACAAGTCAATAAAACAAAATATGATCTGTCATATTCTATTAATTCCATTTTTGGTTTGAGGAGCATAAATACTTAAATTTCCTGTCTGCATACCTATAAACATACAAAACTAAACAGCAAAATTATAATATTTGTATGTCTGTTGTTTATTTCTAAGTCAAATAATCTGAAACCAGTAAACTGTTTAAGTTGTGTCAAAAAGTGTAAACTTCAACTAACTGCAAATAGTTCTACAATTTCTAAGCTTAGAAAGCTAACAAAGTTACAAACATATCATCCAAAAAAATACAAGGTTGTTTTTTTTCTTTCTCTCAATTTATTTGTTGTAATGCTCAACCTCTCCTATATTTAGATGATAAATATTTGACCCTATAGTTATTCTGACTTTAAATAATCTAAATATATTAACATATTGTATTTTTCTGTTATGAAAGTGTAATAACCATGTTTAGTTGGCTCCTATGAAAGTTTATCTTGCTGAAGTAATTACTTTGTCAGTTTCTTTTTACTTTACAAAAATTCCCACTATTAATTTAAAAGTGAAGAGTATAATAGTGGACTTTGTTCCAGTACCAAGATCCAGATTAATGTGTGTGACTTTCATATAGCAATAACTAACTTCTAAAAAGAATAGATAATTTTTATGAATAAACATACAGAATGATAGTTATATTAGATTTAATGATACTCAAGATTCTTTTTTTTTTCATTTCAATAAAATGAGTTAGCACATCACATCACTATGCCTATAACTGTATTACTGCTGATAAGTGTATGTGAAACCTGGCTTTCTTTTCTGTGGTTACTGGTCTATTGTGTAACTTTAAAGATAACTGTCAAATAGTGATTATGTCATTATAAATTCTAATATTAAAAAATTTAGGTCCTGAAAAACTCATTCAATGGTTTCTATGTTTTATGTTTGAAATGTGCATTTCAGATATGGTGATATTTACACATTATTAATTTTAATTATTGTAAATGGCAAAATAACATATTGCCACTGGCCTGGAAAGCATTAAAACAGTCCACAATCATTGGAGCCATAAAGCATGAAGAAATTTACATAGTAATCAAACATACCTGAAACTCCATCTTATCATTCCATGGATTTACAATTATTCAGTTTACAGGCCACTAAAAAAAACACAAAAACTCACTTTATTAAATCAATCATTTTATACTAATATGATTCACATTTACAAAAACAAATTTCATCACAAACACATTTCTCATATATTTAACTACATAAGTAGCAGTTTTTATTAGGCTTATCTTTATAATTTTTTTTTTTATATCTGTGCCTACATCTAGCTATGTTTTGATATAAAAATAATATTGTCATTGAAGTTTCAAAAGGGAGTAGTATATTTACACCAAAGAAAAGGAAAAAAAAAGAATTCCATAAGTGAAAATGACTAGTTATATAAAAGCCATTCAACCTATCAAGATTTCCTCATACCTATCAAATTAACCACTCTACACATCATGTAGTCTTTCAGAATTATGATAATGCCTTAATTTTAAAGGCAATATAAAATATCTTCAAGCAACTGTAGAAATATCATATACAATTCAAAATAAATGATTTCATGGAGGAATCAACAAACCTATGTAAATTAGAGGCAAAAATGTTTTATGTCTATATAATTCAAGATTTCAAAGAAACAAAATCTGCTTATTATATTACAGTATTTGGGTCAAACAATGTAAATTATACACACAGTAAAGTACCTTTGTGTGTTTTGCAATAGCAAGTAATTGTAGTTTAAATGGTGTATTACTTATATTAATTAAATCAATAACACAAGATGTATGAATAATCCAATTACATATTACAGAACTTATGAGTGAAAGTGCAGAATGTATTAATATATCAATTACACTATTTTCTATGTTCAGTGTCAATGAAGCCTTTTGCTCTTCAAGCCAGTTAGGATATGACAAACATTTATGGTTAAGAAAGGCTTAATTTTGTGACATTGAACAGAAATGGTAATTTGATTTGGTGAAACCATTATATCTCCCTTTCCTAGAACTAGTTCTTATCAGTTGAACAGCCTGGTCCACTCAACAAACAGTTCAAACACAGTGATAGCATACAGGTACTGTAAATTCTCAGTATTCTAATATTAGTAACAAAGAAAGACTAAAAGGATGATGATGGCAAATACAATAATGCAATATTGAATGAAAATATAAATAAATATGGGTTGACATTGTAAGAATTATCATAATGAGAAAGCACATTTTTACCTTTATTTCAAAAAAAGAAAGTACAGCCAGAAACTTTACAATTCACAAATTTCATCAGAAACTATAACCAAAATCACTGTTAATCATGATGCTAAAACAAAAGTCAAGCAAACCAAGTTCACACAAAGGGCAAAAGTAATTAATGTTTCATATTAAACATTCAGAATGTACAAGAATGTTTAACTTAAGAAATTCCAATTAAATATTAGATGGAAATAAATTATCACAGACATCAGATAAGTAAGAAATAAAACATTTTTATCCTAATAGCTGAAATTGTTTCTACTAAAACAGTTGCAGAGAACTTAATACACCAAATTATTTAAACTACTAGTTATTTATGCATAACTTAAGACAATGTACAATACCAGTAAATGATGGCATTATAGCATCAATATTAATTAATAGAATTTAGTGTTAAATTTAAGTACAACTGTGAAATAGCTTAACTTTAGTTCAGTATAAAATCATTAGGTGGGTAGATTAGTAATACTGCATAAAGACCATTAAAACTTCAATTCGATTAGAGATGGTTCAAAGATAAGTGAGGAAGAATTGTGTTGGAATTGCATAGCAACCATGAATTTTGGACTTGACTGTTACTTTCAGGAAACTAAGAAACCTACAACACTACACATGCAGGATCTTCTTGCTTGAGGATAAGTTAAAGATAGGGAAAGAAAGCAATGCAGCACAACAGTAAATGGATAGAGTTAAAGTAACAGTTCCTCTGGGGAAGGGTGAGAATCAGAGAGATGGGTTTACAAAATTGCATAATTTCAAAAACGTTACAGCAACAGAGGCAGGTTCAGTATTATGAACAATGTGGATAAGATTAGTGCTCTATTTGAAATGGAAGGCTATAGTATAACAAACTATTTCAAAATTCCATGCCATAAGTGAAGAGCACTCAGGCTTTTAAGTCTCATGCTGAGATTAAAGACAAAAAAATGGTAACCATGCTTCAACCCATATTTGGTTATAATCACAAGTTTCAAGGGCAAAAAGTTTTAAACTAACAAATTGTTATAATCAGTGTTTGAATTAGGAGAAAAAGAGGAAGTGGAATATTTTGTGAAATTTTAAAGTACTGTATTTCTTGTTTTTCATGTGTATTCTATTTAATATAAAAGTAACTAAAATGTTGAAATATGAAACTTAAGTTGGAGTAGGTAAGATGAAAAACTCTTCATACGGTGTATTCACAAGCAGCTCATGTGTTACATAATTCAGTACAGTAACACGAGCTACATGTACACAAAGCAATGTACAACCTGTGTGACAGAATTACTAGTTTGATGTGGTCCATAAGGCAATAAAAAAATAAAATTAAGTATAAGGAAAAGCTTACTGTTATGAATTCAAGTATGGAAATACTAATGGTTACTTCTTTGTTACAAACTTGACCATATGGATGAAACTAGTAGCAAGATGGTTCATTTACTCCATCCATGTATTAATCTCTTTAATACCCCACTCTTGCATTAAAAAAAATTGCATATAGTTTCTCTCCCCAGTACCTTGCTGCTTAAGTATGTACTGTGTTTTCTTTGGAACGTTCTCCTTTTGAGAAACTAAGTCCATTAAAAGATAGCAAGACAGTTTTGGACCATCCTGTAAAGAAGTGGGATGACATCCCACCTCACCCCACCCCACTTAAAGCACTTGCCAAAACAACTGACCACAGACAATGTCAATGCTATAAGGGTTGTTCCAAATGAGAATAGTTATGCAATAATTATGGGAAAATTGAATGGGATTGTATTGTGTCAAATAGTGATGGCAAAAAATTTGTTGAAATTATTCAGAACTGTTTTCTAAACCAAAGTCTAAGATAGACATCAGGGATGTCATTTTAGGTTTAGAGCAAACCATTAATGATGCCATTGTTGCAAAAGCAGAAGTGTGGGATAAATTAGAGAAGAATAATTCTTGCATAATTAGGCTCAATGTTTCACTGTATGTTGAGGTTAAATATTAGTTCCTAATTTTCAGAAAGCCAATACTGAAGCCATTAGAAAAGGTTTATCATTAAAAAAAAATGAGATGAGTTAAAAGGTAGCATGCACCAAACATAAGAAATTTTCAAATGAATGACTTTTAATTCATGATAGGCATTCTCCTACAAAGAGGAAAACAGTACAGAAGATGAAACCTGACTCACTAAAGACAAAGAGGAAAATAAGAATTTATGCTGTAAGATTAAACAAAAAAATGATTTATACACGTAAAGGAAAACTGGGAATTTAGTTTAAAAAATTAGTTAATTAAAAATAGCTTATAAGTATAGTACTGACTAGAGTAACCTTAATTTTAACTGACCTTGACACTATATATACTAAATCTCTAAAGGTACTAATTGTATCTTCACAAAATTGGAAAAACTTATAGTACATAAAAGTCTATTTTACACAAAAAATCAGATTATTTAATAAAATATATTTACTAAAGATTTAGTAAATATATTTACTATATTTATTCACAAATTTATGAAACTTTTACTGAGCCAGTCTGAATGAACAGTGATTTTTATGCTAAGAATAAAGATACTTCCTTTTATCTTAGTTTAGATATTTCATTTCTAAGTTCTAGAGCAACCTAAATGAATATCAAACTTATCTTTTGGCAAAGTTTTAAAAGTCTATCTCGTTTTTTTATAACACTAATTGTAGCAAAATCATTTGTGGTTCAAGTCTAAAAATATAAAAAAATAAATACCTTTTTTGTCTGTAATAACTGCACAATGTAACAGAAAAAAAACAAAACAGTATTTATCTTAACACTCTTTTTCACAACTGCTTCACTTTTACTGTTTTATCACTTTTAACCATGCCTAACTATTGTGTTACAAGCAATCTATCATCCACTAGGAATCCTGATAGTTTTAGGTAAACAGACTTTCAGGTTATATTATGCAGTGTTCCTTGGTTAATGATTATGAAATGCTCATTCAATTTCCCCATTGGTCTTTCATAACCCAAAAAGTTTCTAATTTTTGCATTTTAGTTACATATATTAAAAAATACATAAGTGTAAAAAAGAATTTTTATACAAAACCAAGGAATTTAACATTTACTTATAAGCCTGATGATGGCAGCTGCTTTTATAAGCCTTCTCTTTTCTATGTTCATTGTTCAAAAACTAATTCATATAACTTTCAGAAAAATTATAGGCACTAAACCAGTATGTCCCAAAACTATTATAATTTATCTAGCTTTCTAAACAAGTCATAAAGAGATTAGAAGAAATCCATTGGTCTTTGAATCAGACTTCAGCCCACACACAGATTATTTGCTTTTCTGGTAAACAATAGAGACTATTGTCAAAATTATTGGTTATAACAGTGTTTTACAACCATGTGTCTGCAGACTGATGTTTGTTTGTCACAATAACCTTGTCAGTGTGTGCAATTTCACAAAAACGGTGACGTAACATTCACATGTAAATTATAATGGTTTTCCATTGTACCTTGAGAGTTTA
Source organism: Tachypleus tridentatus (assembly GCF_004210375.1). Classification (NCBI taxonomy): domain Eukaryota; kingdom Metazoa; phylum Arthropoda; class Merostomata; order Xiphosura; family Limulidae; genus Tachypleus; species Tachypleus tridentatus. Next base: position 57,728,524 of record NC_134825.1, read on the forward strand.
GAAAGATGGCATACTAGTCTATTATTGAGAATGCCAAAAAGAAAATGCCATTGACAAGCAGGTATAAGCAAACAAGTTATTTCAAACATACAAAGATTTGAGAGAAATTTCCATGATAGGTGTGATGACTTTATGAATATTTCAGAAAATAAGGGGTTTGTATTTTATAATCTGACCTTTCAAAATTTATTGCTTGTTTATCTAATTGGAGGACACTCTGAAATTCATAAAGAAAAAAAATTTAAGATGGAGATTTCAAAGCAGAGTAACAAATAATTTATTTAAATACTTCCTTTTCAAATTTAAACTTTAATACTAAACTATGAACTATAAATTACATTTTAATGCCAAGTTTATTGACACATATTGCAAATAAAACAGTTTAATCAAATACTTTAAAATAAGATTATGGCATATGCACTTAGATCCACCCATATCAAAAGTGTTAAATCTTACAGAAAAAATAAAAAGGTATCTTGGCATTTTGATAGTTCAGTCTCTTAGGCCCTAAAAGGTGTGTTTTTAGTGGTAGGGCAAAAAGGATTTTAAACTGTATTAACAGAGGTTCTGAATACAAACCTAGAGAGGTTATAACTGCACTGCATAGGTTATTGATTAGAGTTTGGAGTACTGTTTTCAGCCTTTGGCTCCTTACCCTAAATTTGGTTTTACAATTTTCAACTTCAAGTTTAAGCTAGTAAAAACATACATATACTGTCTAAAGACTCAAAGTATTCTCTTTCTCAAATCTATTCTCCACACAGTTCCTTAGGTATTTACTCCAGGTTATAAAGAAGTAAAACTTATTTCCTTATTTTGTGGCATTACATGGTTGTGCAAGGTTATTTTTGGGAGTTAGTAATGGTTTTCTGTCGAGTGTCAGAGGAAAGGAAAAATTAAGTTTCTCTACAAAGTTATTTTTTCAATCTAACTGCTTTGCCAATTAACTTTCTGTTTAGAAGAACTAAAGCAATTTGTATTTTGAAACCATTCCAATTGCTAGCTTTGTATTTCATTCTTGAACAAAAGTAGAAGTTGTGACAATATCTTTTTATGAACAAGTTACCATAAATTAGTAAAATTAGGTCCAATAAGTTTTATATGAAAACATAAAGGTAATACTATAACGTATTTATATTAATAAAGAGGTCTAACACATGGCATCATTTAGGCCTACAAGAGTACATCTATTAAAGTAATAGCTGTTATCCCATGGGTAACAAATCAGTAAACAGGTGTGTTATGTATTGTTATTTACTGTATTACTAAACATAAAATAATATATAATTCATATTTTAAAAGGTCCCACAGTTAGCATGAAATGTATTTTAGGTATCTGTGTTTCACATAGGGTGATGACTTTTATGCATTATTGGTTTATATTAATTTAAGGTCAATATATCTACCACAAGGTTAAAAAAGTTAATTTAGTGTCATAAATGAATTGTTAAGGACTAGTAACACTAGCAATATATTATCACTGTTATGTTATTAACTTATTTACATAAAAATGACTTCTGTTTAATAACAATTAGCTCTTGCTAGATAGGAAACACTGAAAATGAAAAATAAGTTTTTTATGCCACTTAAACATTGCATAGTATAATAACCTTTAAGCCTATTTGATTTACAAATTTCTCAGCCTACAGAAACTTCTAGTTTCTTCCAGTCTTTCTAAACTTCTGCCCATTCAACAACATATGCATAACAGTTATCATGTTTTATACATACAAAAGTGTCATTTTTGAAATTTTTTATGCTTGTGATGGTAATCTGAACATAAAAATTCCAAAATGTCCATAATTAGATTTTCTTTCATAATGCTACAATTTTAGTCTGTTATCTATATACATAAATGATACTAATGTCCATCTGTCTGCAAAACTTCAACAGTTTATACCTGATTTGGATATGTCATGATTTTTCAGCATAATAATAGGAAGTTCCTAACAAACTTTTATTACAACTGGATCTGTTAAAAAGGTTTACTGCATGTGTATACTTTTTTTTTAAAGAAATAAGTCAATAACAGCTTTATATCACACAAGAGGAAACACAAAACAGACCCTTGCCAAAATTTAAAAACAGTACCTTATTTTATAACATTTTTTTTTCCTAAATCACTTTCTTAATGGAGAAATGGTACTTCTTTCCTTTCTAATAATGTTCATTAATTTTGTTCATTTATTATTACCAACAAAAATTATTTTCTTGATACAACTTTAAAATTTTTGTAAAGTCAGTTTAAAGCAGAATTTAAAAGTGAATTATTACAAAGAACTGGGAAGATCCAAGTTCCATCTTCTAAATCACACAAGTCTATACACAGAAGTCACCCAGTATTGTCATAAGTTATCTTGCTAAATAGCAAACATTGTACTGTATTTTTCTAGGATCTGTGTGAATTTGTTTTCACTGAATTATATAATTACATTGTTCCAATAATCTTTACTGGTCTCATCACATGAAATCTAAGAACATTTATTGTCAACAAAGATCTATTGGGTTGAGGAATAATTCATGAGCATTTTTTCAAGTTAAAAAATATATTCATAAATGAAATGCTTTCACAAAATATTTCATGTCATTTGGTAGATAATTTTTTGCTCTAATAGATGGTGTGTTTGATTTTCATATGTCTTTAATTTTTGCTTTCATTTTCAGCTAATTAAATGGAATGTCAAGTGGACAAAATCGAGCATTTTCGACACCATCTGCTTTTCGCATTTAATTTCTTGCAATTTCGTTTAAAACAATGCATACTATATACCTAGGTATTACATGAAATAAAGTATCATAATAAATGTTTTGGGTGTAATGTGTTCATGCATTGAAGTATTGTATAGTCTTGCATGTAATGCTTGAATAAAATTATTTAAAAACGCTCACGAATTATTCCTCAACCTAATAGTTTCAGTAAAATTGTGAAGACTTGCAAGAAGGGACTCAAAAAGAGCAGTATTAGTCATACCATCAGCTTGTCAGAGCTTAATCCTAAACTGTTTTATCTGATGATGTCCATTAGGTGAAATGAAGAGTAATTTAAATGCACATTTAGACAAACCCAAAGCAAGATGAAAGCAGGAAAATTAGTTTCATGTAGAAATATCAACAAATTCCATGAATCACACAACTCTATTGCAGACCTTCAGCATTCTATGATAAATAGTTCAACATATATGAATACTGGTAGTTTTTCTCCCAGTATTTTAAAAGAGGGCAAAAGTCAGATATATGAGCTTTTATATTTCTATTGTAGTAGGTCAATACACAGGGCAATTATCAAATGATTGATTACATGCTTCCTGTTTTTAAAAGAATTTATAAAAGCTTCTCAGAAATACAAAGCCAGTCCATAGTTTAGTTGTATGAAAAATTAGTCTGGTAGATCTGCATTATAATCAAATATGGTATCATGATTTTACTAAAAGGAAATCATGTTTTAGTAATCCAGAAGTTCTTTGCATTTTGTTTTTACGAGAAGGAATGACTATTTTGTCACTGATGTCATACAGGACAATTACGTCTATCAACGTTGTCCGTTTCCTTCCCCAAAATATGTCCATGCCTAAAATGAAACAGTTTTAATTAATGGCACTTTGATTTTAACACCAAAATTTATTTTGATAGCATCACACAGAAAATTAGTTAAGAAAACCACATCAGTAGATGCTGGTAAAAGACTAATTGTATTGTAGAGTAAATGGATAAAAGTAAAAAAAAAAAAAAAAAGATTTAGATGCCGATCAAATCAGACCCTTATTAACAGTAGTATGTTTCTGAGGTCAATATTTACATGGATCTTTGCTTCTTGTTATTCATATTAATAACATGAGCAAGGATAGTCATGAAAGTAGTAAAATTTGCTGAAAATATTAAATTGTGGGGTATCTCTAAATGTACTGTGAATTTTGATATATTAAAAAATGACTTTCAAATTGGTAAGTTCAACAAGCATTGAGCAATTAACATTAATTAAAGTAATTCATTTGGGTAATATAAGTTGGATCACATTTTATATATACATATGGGATTCCACTCAATAGTATGATCGAAAAAGGATCCTGACAAACTAACAAAGTAGACCGTGATAAACAATACAAACCACTGAAACAAAGTCAAAAGTTCAACAGAATCTTGAGGCAGCAGTTCCTAATCTGTTTGTCACTACAAAAACACACACACACACACATACACACGAAGCATCACAAGATGCATTTAATATAATTTATACTGAAATAATCTGTGATGTTCATTTTGCCTTGCTTAAAAACCCAAGAGACCCAGGAAATGTTAAGAAAAAATGCCTCAAACCCTTAAATTACAGAGGCACAGACAGTTAAAACCAAATATATATGTATATATACAGATAATTTATGAACAAAGGACCTGTTGATCTAGCAAACCAGCCTTTATTACAATTAGGCCTACTTTTGTTCTGAATTCAAGCTTTGGAAACTGACTTGTGTTGCTTTAAGTTATTTTGAGTGATGTCTGGAGGTTATGCAACTTTGTCTCAAAATGAGGTCATATAGGACATAAATGTAGGGTGTAATTATAGTCATTGATTACAAGTGAAATAGTCGTTTTTCTATAGAAACCACATGGTATGCCTAACTTTGAAAACTGTGTACAGATTTGGTATTTTTACTTAACACTAAGGGTATTAATTTACTAGAAAAGATTCAGATGAAGGTTACCTATATGGCTACAGAGATTGAAGAGTTACTGCATAGCGATAGGTTAAGCTTTATTTTCTACTGAGATGAGAGGTTAGATTATTAAAGTTAAGATGGTTATCTAAGAGATCCCAACAGGATATAAACTTCCAATTTCTTTATGTTGCATTCCAAATATGACAGGACAAGTGGACATCATTTAGAACCAGTTAATACTTTCTAATATGCAAAAACTGTCTTAATATTTCCATGGCACCTAATATTTTCTCCCATTTTATTTGTACATAGAGCCATTCTAAATGCAACTTAAATCTAGAATAGTTCTGGAGTCATGAAAATCCAGAACTATTATCATGCTCTTTGAGCTCTAAATTAAATTTTGTTTCTAGGATTTTAATAGCAAATTCATAATTCATGTTTTCTCAGGAATGAAGCACTTAGGTTGGACAACATGTTACTACTTTTGCACCATTTTTTTTTCCCCCTCTCAAAATCAACCAATCAATGTGCATGTTTAGATTTAGATGATGCCAATGGCAGTTTGTTCAGGCAATACTATCATGCAATCTTTATCATTGACTCATTCCTGTGAAAGTAAACAGTTATAGGTGGCTCCCATTTCCTGGTATGAACAGTAGTGAATACAGATGAGATGCATCTGGGTCCTAATCTTTTGAGCTGGCTCCTAGATCTTAAAATATTTGTTAAGGCCTTCCTCAGGCCCAAAATTATTATAAATTTACATACTTGAAAAGCATCTGTTTATTAAGAACAGTTATGTAATTGTCTCATGAAACCTGTAAATTATGATATATTTACAACATATTCTACAATCTGCTTTTCCCTCCATTTACCACTTTACTGAATATCTAAGTAAATTAGTGTGTGCATTTTCTTATAACAAACCCACATTGGGCTATCTGCTGAGCCTACCAAGGGGAAGCAAACCCCTGATTTTAGCATTATAAATCCATAGACATACTGCTGTACTAGCAGGGAGCCATAAATTAGTGATTATTGATACTATAGTAATAGGGAATAAAGATCATTGTAACTTTTTTTCAGATCTGAAGATTGAATATGTGTATTCCAAAATATTTGAACCTTCTATGAATAAAAATGTTTTGTATTTTTGCCAACTGTCTTCATCTTTATTATAAGCTATCAGGATTATTCACCATTTTAGGTTAGAGCAGCTTTTATACAAGGACAGATTGCAATCTCTTGGGGTGTTTTTACTGAAGGGAAGATTAGCTCAAAGAGACATGACTGACAGTTTTTAAGACAGAAGGGGAGAATCCATAAATACATATTATATTCTGATTAATATTTTGCAGGCAAAAAGGCTTAAGGGCACATTGTGTAAGTGTGGAAAAACTGAAATATGACAATTTCATTTCAGACAAAGTTACATTGATGATCAGCCAATGAAACAGCTTGCACTTAGATATGTTACAAATTACAAATGAAGTAGTTTAATAGGCTTGTTATACACTTCAGATCAAGGCTCAATGCATGAATAAAGGAGTTTCTAAATGTAATTTGAAGAAATGTTTGGTTGAAAATGAAATAAACATAATATACAGATAACAAAGGACAATTTAGTCCTTCAAGGCTGTCTTTGCATACCCACCTTCGAGAAAAGTAAAAATTTAAATCCATCCTTTATTTTTTAGAAAATTATTAAATCTCTTCTTAAAATTGATTCCAAGAGTTAAACTACTAACTGCAGCCTAGCCAATTTTTGTAACTCTTATTAAATTTGTGTCCTCTCATACAGAATATAGTGCACATAAGAGGTTTTTAACTCATCTAACACCTTGAATAAATTTGCTAACTTCAATACAATCATCTCTTATCCATCATTTCCCAAGAAAAATACATTAATATTAAACATAACAGATCTTAACTTATACCTTCCATCCAAGATAATTTCTAATATTAATACTGTTTAAAAGCAATTGAGATTCAACTGATGAGGTTTTTTAATATATTCCCTTGGCTCTTAAGTAAATTAATCGTTACTAAACAATAAAACTGTAAACCCGTAATACTTAATAGTATTAATTATTATTAAAATAAATTGTAATAGCGTTAACAACTTTGAAATTCTGAGTTACAGTTATACCAGTACAATTAGCCACAATTTATTAGTATAGTTATTTAACTGTTAATAACAAACTGTGACAAAGTGAGGTTAAATTCTTAGACTTAAGTAACTTAAATGTCACAATCAGTTTTCGTAATCATATTGTTATTGATACAATATTGTTATGCTGCAAATTATACACACTATGTGTTAATTGCAGTATAACGACGTTATTATGCGACATTGGATGTTAATACTAACGCAATATTACTCTCTGCTTCTGTAATATATATGCATATTACTGGCAAGTGTTACCTTTAAAAGTCAAGTTTTTTACACGTTATTTTCACATTTTTAAACTAACGACTTTTTAACATTTAATTTATCAATCATTATATAATTATTTTAGTTCAGTTACAATAACATTATATTTAAAATGAAAAAAATATTCATTCCCAAACTACTCACAAGTATGTTATATTCCAAAACAATAAAAGTCTAATTTCCAGTTGTCTATTCTGAGCATCCTTGAAGTACGCCTCATGAAAGCAATACACGCCGACATGCTTCTACATCAAAATGGCGAGAAAAAAAGTTAACGGTTTATTATATTCATATGCAAGCTAATGAATAATCCAACAATATAATTAAATCAAGCTTATATAACGGTTGTAAACGTAGAATCAACATCAAAGAAGCTAATTAAAGTTGTAGTAATACTTTATTTTCGTTAAACATAAAGTCATCACAGACAGCATATTATTTTTAAAATAAAATTATACTAAAATAAAAAACAAGACCTAAATATACGGTTTTGTCATAAAATCAAATCTGTCTCAAGAAATGTACAAACACTTCATTACACAAAATAAAATCGTCAAACATGCTTGTCCTTCCAGCCGTGTGGTCATGTTATGGTCAACCCCACTATTCGTTGGTAAAAGAGTAGCCCAAGAGTTGGCGGTGGGTAGTGATGATTAGCTGCCTTTCCTCTAGTCTTGTAGTTTTGCGCAGAATTCAAAAACAAACAAACAATACACAAAAAAAATACCAATTGCATAATTCAGATGGCATATATTTTATTATACGATCATAATTCACGGATATATTTGGTGTACACAGAAACAACTGTTTGTAACATGTGGTGAATTAGTTCAAGTGTTCAAGTTGTACACCGTTGGCATTCATGCCATATTGACATCATCGAATAAGCGATCTATAAACGTTCATCGAGATGTCTGCTGGGACACACATCTCTTCAACTGCTTTTTTCTCCGAGTGTTACAGGTGTTATACCATACACTTTATTCTTCAGGTAACCCTACAAGTAAAATTAAGTGGGGTTAAACCTAATGAACACTCTTTCTTCGTCCCATCCATTGTAAAAAGTTTTGAAAAAGTTTCATCAAGGTTACTCCTGACCTCACAATAGAAATGTGGGGGATTCCTATCTGGTTAAAAGTAAACGCCCTCATCTATATAAAGCTGTTGAATTTTGGGTACAATTAATATTTGAAGCATGTTGAGGTACACAGGTTCAGTAACTGTCCCAATAAAAAAAAGAACAGTCCAACCAAACCCATGGCCGACAAACCACACCAGAGTGTAAGTCCTGGTAAATTCACATCTCTTTACACATGAATATGTGGGTTATTACGAAACCACTACGTCCAACTGTGATGATTAACTTTGTCATTCAGCCTGAATATAGCATTATCAGACAAAACAGTCTTGTTGACAAACTGTGCAACTTCAGCTACCTGATTCTACGAACAGGATCATCTTCATTCATAGTTTGTTTGTGTAGCATTTCCAATTCGCACGCCATTGTACACTCGCCATAATGATTCCCGTTGCCTCATGGCTTTTCTTGGTGATCATATGAGTTGTTACAACAACTTAGTAGAAGTGGCAGAACTGGTAAATGTGCGGCGTCTTCCAGATCGTTGCTTGTGCACATCTTGCACAGTACCGTCTACCTAAAACCTAACACTGATGCGTAAAATGGCCTGTTGCGATAGAGGTTCTGTTGCAGATTTACGTCTCCATTGCTGTTAGACTTCACACACATTCTGAAATTTCCAATATCACTTCAATACCAATTTGCACTGCTCGAACGTCAAGTGTACGTACAACATGTTTACAATAATATTTTTTTCTGAAAAACAAGAAACGAGTATGAATTAACGATTATTGTGTGCGTGTCTGTGTGTGTACAATTTTTTGAGAAACCCTTTGTAATAGTACTATCTGTTGTTTGTTGTATGTTCATGTGCCTATTTCGCTCAGTGTGGATGGATCTTTTTCCAAATTGTTAAAGAAGTTTATTAGGTCAAATGTGTGGTTACACACATATTTTCAGTTTTGCATTTGCTTTTTGTCATTTTCATGTTTTTTTTTTTTGCGTTTCTACTACTGCTACTTTGCCCCTGTTGATGGATCTTCAGCAAAGTTGGTATAAAAATTTGTTGGGTTTATACGGAGATACATGCGTATTTGAGTTTTTACATTTTATGTTTTACAGTTTTTATGGGCGTTCTTGCGTATTTTGTAATTACATATAAGAGAATCAACTTTTTATGTTCTAAGATAATCTTTCACTAATCATTAATTTACATAGCATTCGTGCAGTGGACAGATAATCCAGCTAGTTTATTAATATGATAAAATATTTTATTACAAAACTCGGTAAACGGGCTACTTTTGAGAGGTGACCCTTTATAAAATGGGGATCATAAACAAGTCAATAAACTAACAAGAAAAATAATTGTGAAATAACCAATCATTTTAAATCGCTTCAAGTTATTATCATATAATATCCCATCAGTTCTCTTTCCATCACTGTTAGTTTGAGCGTTATAATCAGATCTTGTTTTTTTTAATAATCTTCTCATTTAAATAAAAATTACCTTTCCAATAAAGACACAGCTATTTAAAATTTAGAAAGAAAAGACCAAGATACAAAACCCTATCATTTACTTTCCTGTGAGAAAGAAATCTATAGATTTCTGTAACAAGGTCGCGGATTCAAATTCCTTCCAAAACTTGTTGATCCTTTAACAGTGAGAGCATTATAAGATGAAGATTAATACCACTATTCATTGGGAAATAGCAGATATGAGTTGGTGGTGAGTGGTATTGAAAAGCTGCCTTTTCCTTAGTTTATTGCTTCAAAAGTAGATATAACGAAACTTAAGAATACACAAAACATGTTCAAAGTCAAAATTCGGTTTTAACTCAAAAAGGTGTTGACATCTGATAAAGTGCAAAATAAAATAGCTCTGTATAACCTACATTTCATCATTTTACTCACGTGCTATGAAACTGAATCTAAATTCAGTGATGACGATTTGTTTATGATTTGAATTTCGCGCAAAGCTACTCGAGGGCTATCTGCGCAAGCCGTCTTTAATTTAGCAGTGTAAGACTAGGGGGAAGGCAGCTAGTCATCACCACCCACTGCCAACTCTTGGGCTACTCTTTTACCAATGAATAGTGAGATTGACCGTACTTTATAACGCCCCCACGTCTGAAAGGGCGAGCATGTTTGGCGCGACCGGAATGAGAACCCGCGACCCGCGGATTACGAGTCGAACGCCTTAACACGCTTGGCCATGGCGGACCCAGTGATGTCGAGTAAAACCACTTTTAGAGAAAAATATATATCTAAAAACGGCTTGTTTGGGTTGAAAAAATTTTTATGTAGAGGAGCGAATAACATTTCGACCTTCTTAGGTCATCGTCAGGTTCACAAAGAAAGAAAGAGGTAACTGACCGATAACTGACCACATGTTTGAAGGGGGTTGTGTAACTGAGTGTAGGAATGTAGAGGACGTGCTTAGATGTTTGAATATATAAATATATATTTTAATATAGGTATGAAGGTGTTCCTTTGTATTGCTTTATTTTGGGCGTGAGGTGTTGTATAAGTAAGGCTTCTTTAATTTTGCGTTTGTTTATGTTTTTTTCTTTATTTAGTGAAACACCCAAATACATATATATGAATCTAAATTCAACTTAACTCTTAATTCATCACGTCACATTTTGGTTTGCTCTTGTATGCATTAGGAGCCATTTTACAGAATAAATGTATTTCATTCCCTTCTGTGTGAGAGGGTGTTAACGAAAATACCAGTTTTTTTTAATAATTTGAGTTTGATGTAAAAACTGTATTCAAACGTTTACGTAAAATAATAATGTTCCTACTTAGCCTGAAAGAATTCTTATTAAAAAAAAAAAAAGAATGAAAACAGGACATATAAAGTGTCACATGTGAATATGAATAGAAACACATAAGACAGGCGTCACGTTTCGTTCCTTTAAAATAATATAAAAATAACACTAAGGCCACATGCATAGAGAGGAGTTTTAAGTAAACATCAATATGTTACAGGTCATAAAATATTTTGAGATAAAATTCTTCATCTACAACAACCTAAAATTAAAAAGAATGTGACTCTTTAAAAAATATAAAAATTATTAAAACAAATTATTTTTTTACTAAACCGTGGTAATGACCAAAGCAACATCAGACGTATTTGGGAAGATCTCTTCAAAGTGCATCCACTTAACTTCTAACCAACATTCTGTCATCTATGTTTTTTGTCTTTGCAAGGATCCATAAGCCTTATATTACTTGTTACTGATCATACTTGAAGTGGACAGGCCAATGTTCTTTTGAAACTTGTAAAATGATCCATTACCAATAAAACTTTTTGTTATGCTTATACATTGTTGTTTGCTTGTCTATTGTTACTATTACACACATTATCAAGTAGATTACACGAGACTGCCTAGTGCCTCAACTGTGAACCTACAGGCTTAGAACGCTAAAATTTTGGTTTCTATATCTGTGATGGGTAAGGCACACATAGCCCATTGTGTATCTTTGCGCTTAGCAACAACCAAATCAAACCAAGATTACATGGGATTGGAAAGGATGAAAACGTATAAGAAAGAATAGGAATGAACAGCAACGCCTGGTGACATTCTTGATTTGAGCTAAACTATTCGAAATGGTCTCTGGAAACCATTTAAATATCATTAAATAATTTAATATTAAAAGTTACCTTTCCACTAATTTGTGTTTATGCTACGCATTTAACTATGTTCTTGACAAAATATTTCATTTTACATACGTTACTTTATAGTTTTAATTTACATGCGATTTACAAGGTCTAATGCTGTTACTATATTTCTACATGTTATTACAGCGTCAATGTCAATATTTAATTATGTATTTTAAAGATTAAAGTAAAAACACAATTTCCAAGGCAATTGTACTGTCCATGGGGTTTTAGCAAATTTGCTGTTTCCATTTTACAAATCAATTATTATAACATATATTATTCATTATTTGAATGATGCAGTTATTATAACAATAATATAATTTACATATCTTTATCATCCTGAAACAAACAAACTTATTCTTTCACTTGCATAGTTTATGTTAATTCTCTAAGTCATTCGCATTTTAACATTTATGGTAATTCATTTTGCTGCGACTAATTATAATAAATGAATAACTTAATGTTTATCCATTCATTTGCAATAAAAAATTAAAATTTCACAAAACTTTGAGACTATCTAATATTAAGACCACTGTTTTGAAGGAAATACAGACATGTTCACATGATAAAACACATACAGTGTGGTCTATTTCAACAGTAGATGACAAGTTTTAACCTTTGACCATTAGTCACATTGAAAACAGCATTACGTGTTTGTTTCCGCATCTTTCAAAACGTTACGTATATTTAAATTTAGTAATTTTCAAATACACACATGAACATAACGGACTTTTAATTATAACGTTTCGACTGTTACATTTTATAGAAAGATAATGAGTTACAAAATAGTGTTCTGCGATTTTCTTATAAAACCTTTTTATCATAACCTGATATACTCGCTACCTATAGTATGTTTAAAATATTAATATTTATCGTATTGGAAACGACTGTTACATCACCCTGGTAACTTACGAGAACAATTTGAATGCAGTATTGCTTCATTATAGAACCACCAGTTATAACACTTTCTGAGATATAATGCTGTGGAATTCTTGGTTCCCCAAAATTTAAGAAACTAATGGCTATTGGAGGATCCATAAGAGATTTCATAACTTATCTGTATCTGGTCATAACTTACGTCATTAAAGAGAAAATGGTATTGCAGCAGGTTTAGAGTTGTGTTTGGCTGAACACCTAGAAGAAGATTTATACTAGTTGGAATGGGAGCTATTCCAGGAACTATGATACATATATACAATGCTCTACATATGTCCAGCAAAAGGCTCGAAACAAAATAAACTAAATTGTATGCATTTTTTATAAAAATAAGTAAACATGAGTGTGGCTTGTTTCTAGAATAACGAACAGTTTGTATTGATATTTTATTTTATATTATAGTTTTTATCTTATCTATGTTTTTATGTCTGTTTTACTCAGGTAAATGAACAGTTATTTTATTTAATTGAATGTTTTAGCATTCTGATAAATCCTTTCATGTTCAGCATCAGTGCCTTCTTGACCAGCTGGTTATAACACTCCTCCACCTATATCATTCTCTGGTGTACACGGCTCTCAAAGGTAGCGTTATAATGAAACAGTACTGTATTCATATTAGACAGTACGAGGACTTTGCAAAAGGAAAACTACATACACTGAAGGAAGGTATTACTTTTTTGTTTTCAACAGAATGGGTGGAATTTAAAAACTGTATCCCAACCATTAGCATAGCTGTACAGAGCACAAACGAACAAGATTTTCTTCTATAAAGACGAAATCGTGTAGTTTTTTGCTCTGTGTGTTAATAATATCCACACTAATGTATTTGAATATAGATTTTATTACCATGGTATTTACATGACATCTAATAAAGTTCTCTTTGTTTTATAAAACTTAAAATGATAGAATTAATGTGCACAGATTTTTTATTTTAATACTTACTGAAATATTATACCCCATAATGAAAATAAATCAAATAATTAAATTAATCAATTTTAATAAAATATATGCTGTACAAATGTTCCGTATTTTACAAGCAGTGAAGAAAGAACATTGTGAAATACGTGAAATCGACGAGCGCAGTCAAACTTATCATTCTTGTAACATCTTAAATGATGATGAATGTATATGATTATATTTGAAATCCTCATTAACAAGAATGCATATATTTATTGTTCAATCTACGTTTAATCAAAGAGCAATCCAGTTACATTTATCAGGTCCCATCAATGAAACTTCCTGGGATACACTAGAGAAAGATGCCTTTATCCAAGATGTATCATAATCATGTGCATGTATTCTATCTTTGAAGATTTTAATAACAAACAAAATAGCTGTGATAAAAATATTGACAAACTATTTTAATTTATTGTTTCTTACGATAAAATCAAGAAAATACATAGCTTTTATTTCACATTTATAAACCCTTCTTGTTGTCTGTCTATCATTACAGAATAAACTTTGCAACCAAAACAAATTTGTATGCCCACTGTGCATTAACTCTGACAATGAAGAACGGATTTTGTGTCACTGAACTTAACAGTCAGCAAAACAAATTCATGTATTCTTACACTTTACATACAGATAAAAAATAAAACACTAAATATACATTAATAAAATTCTCAATATTTGATGACACAATAGGAAATTATTTCCTGCTTCTAAGTTACTATTTTCTGTTTTTGACCTGGAACTCATGTATTCGTCACTTAAATATAATTTTACAATTAAAACACACAAAGATCTACACATAGTCTAAATTTTTGAAGGTGTGATTGTTTAGACACGCAGAAAAATGATAGTATCATCCATCTTACAAGGTGGGTTAAATTGTTTGACAAGCTGTCAGCATAATAAAATTTGATATTTACAAATAACACAAACTAAAATATATATGGATTAGAAATACTGGATCTCCCAGATTATATTATATCTAAGTTAAAGTACAATTCTTGCTATGCATTCTGCTAACTTGTACTCTCTTACCAATCTTTGTTCATCAGTTATCTAACTGCTTCTTGAGAAATAATCCATTCTTCATCATATAATGAAAACAAAAACAAACATGTTTCATCTGATAAATAACAACAAGAACATTAATTGTAGCTTTAGTACAATATAAAGGATATAAAATGTGTTAAATACTTTGTTTCATCACTCTATCACTGGAAAAGTACATATCATGAATATTAAAGTGGACGTTTTTCAATATTGTGATACACTTCTAAATTTTAGCATCTCATGGCAAATGGTATGATCTGCAAGGAAAGATATAATTATCCTTTACATGAAATCAGTTTATAAAGAGGATTCCTGTAGTTTCACATGAAGTATTCACCAACGTGATTGATCGTTTTTCTAAAGTCTTGCATTTCACAGTAATTAACAATACAAAACACCAAATGTACATTTAAGAAATTATCAATATTTCATGGTACACCAGGAAATTATTTACTATTTATAAGTTGGTTCTTTTTGCTTTCAATCTAGGACTCGCATATTTGTCGTTAATACTACCTTTCTTTACAAATATAACTCACCAAAAATCTATACGTATTTCAACTTCAAAGTGTAAGTACTTAGGTATAATATAGTTTTAGTACTTACATGACAATCGTCAACGAAGTTGTTATAAGATTTACGAGGATTTGGTAATGTTCCCTGTTGTAACATAAATAAAGTAAAGTCATAACATATTATCATATAATTCTCCATAAGTTACAGTTATCTAATTCTTATATACAACAATAAAAGTGTCTAGTAGATAACGTTCTCTCATATCATGATCACCGATAAACAAAATGTTTTATGATAAATAGGCGTACAATACTGAGCACATTCTCTGTCAATCTTATAAAATATTCTAGATTATTTACTTCGAGATCTTCATACAGTCGGATTAAAACTTCACAAAAATCATCAAGGCCTTTCTGCCATTTTTGTAAAAATTAAACCTGTCATGTTATGTCCGGTTTTTGGTGTTTGAGAAAGAAAAAAGAAAACGAAGCAACAACCAGTGCTTTCGTTTCCACATATAGACGTTGTTTTACCAGATCACCTGGTGTTGTTGATTTGGCCACTGGTGTAAAGGTGATGTAGTTAGGGAGGAATTAGGACCTTTTATGTTTGTTGATTCTGTGTCTTTGACAAAACTGCTGATCCAATATCCATACCTATGTTACGTGATACTATCGCGACTCAATCATTGTTGTTAGAAGGTATATTGCTGTTAAATTCGAGCTCTGCCAGTGGTGGCTTTGTTCATGTTCCTCTTCATAATATTTATTTAGCATCAGACCTAGTTTCGGGACAAACTGTGGATGTAGTAAGACCTACTCTACCAATTAAGGGTGTATCACTATTGTTGAGAAACGACTTTATTGGGGAAAAAGTTGTGGCCGAATCCATAATTGTCAGCGAGCAGCGGATCACTGTTTCACCTAAAGATGATGTTGCTGAGGAGAATCCCGGTATGTTTCCTTAGTGTTCTGTAACTCGAGCTCAGACTAAAGAATTAAGCTAAAATGATAGACACGTATTCAGAGGACGATATTATAAATCTGTCTCAGATATTATTTGGATCTGATAAGAATCTTGTGAATAATTGTTCTAATGACAATTCCTTGGTGAGTGATAATGATAGAGGTGAGGGATTTAATTCATCTGGTGAAGTACCGTTTGCTAGAAGTAAATTAATCACCAAGCAAGAAAATAACCAAAGATGTTTTTGTTGTTTAAATATTCACTCTTAAAAGATTAATTGGAGGAAGTTCAAAATGGTTATTTTCTAAAAACATTGTGTACTTATGAGGAAATGGAGACCACCAGAGGTGACAGCTATGAAGAGTGGCCTATAGTTTAAAAATCTTTGTTCCCAAAGCATATACTACTGAAATCTTGAAATTTGTCCATGAACAGCCCATGAAAGGTTATTTAGATATTGATAAAATACGTGACAAAAATATGAGACATTTCTTTTGGTCAAAAATTAGGCCAGATGTTACTTAGTTTTGTAAACGTTACCATATCTGTCAACTAGTTGGAAAACACGACAACAAAATTCTTTGAAATTTATTCCAGCTTCCGAGAAACGCCTCAGGCGTGTGACTATTGATTTTTTTGTGGCTTTACCTAAAGATAGTACTTTTGTTGATGCAGTTTCGCGTGTTATGTAATTTTATGATCATTAGGTTATTTGTACTGATTGTTTTATATATTGTCATAATTATTGCAGTTGCATAATTTTTCATAATGCATTATATTCAATGGATTTTTATTAATTTATATATTATATCTTAGTTTAAAATTGTCTAACGCCAACTTTTAAACTGATGGATTCACTATTATATATTTATTTTAATACTGACATTTGTGTAAGTTAAATATATATTTAGAAATGCATGTAATTCATACTGTTAAACGTGAAATTCCTGCTTACTCGCTAAATTTGTAGAAGATTCTCAAGTGTAAGAATCAACAGCGTATGTAAATACCACTATTGTTGTCTCAGCTGAAATTTCTAGAAACTCTTCTCTGAAGCTAATAAGAGGTAACCTATGTAACACGAAGAGACAGTATATATTGCTGGTTTGCTACAGTTGGTATACTATAAACCTCGGAAGCTATAACTGTGGTTAATGTTTATTAATCGGGGAACTACAGATATTTCGCCAGGAATGTTTGTAGTATAGCAGTAAGTCGACGAACTTACAACGTTAAAATCAGGAGTTCGATTCCCCTCGGTGGGCTCAGCAGGTAGTCCAATGTGGCTTTGCTATAAGAAAAAAAAACACGCAAATGTGATAAATTTGATAGATATCGACATTTGATTAATTTCTAAACACAAGTCATAATAAATTACAGGTTGTCCGAGATAACTTATAATAAGCAACAATTTATACAATATGTGATATACAGTTTAACACATATTAATAACTTATGTCATACTTCAACAAATACTTTCCAGATATATTATTGTATAAATTTTCGGCTGTGCTACAAATTTTTGTTGAATTTTTTCTTCAAAAATTTCTTAAAAGATACCGAATGCTTGGCACATTTAATAACCGAAACAGTTTTACTTATTTCTATTTTTAAAGAAAGGCGATAATAACACTAAAGATTGTTTGTTTGCTTGTTTTGAATTTTTCACAAAGCTACGCGAGGGCTATGTGTGCTAGCCGTCCCTAATTTAGCAGTTTAAGACTAGAGGGAAGGCAGATAGTCATCACCACCCACCGCCAACTCTTGGGCTACTCTTTTACCAACGAATAGTGGGATTGACCGTAACTTTATAACGCCCCCACGGCTGTAAGGGCGAGTATGTTTGGTGCGACCGGGATTCGAACCCGCGACTCTCGGCTTACGAGTCGCACGCCTTAACACACTTGGCTATGCCGGGCCCGACACTAACAAATTAAATCGTGGAATAGGTAAGAAGACTAAAATTTAAAAGGAAAAAAATTGTTTGCGCTTTTAAATAAATATAAAGGTTACATTTTAAGGAGATTATTTCTGCGGATGTTATGCAAGGAGGTAAAACATTAATAAGCTTAAAAGAACTTTAATTTGTGATGCTTCGCTTCCTAGTCGCATCCATGAAAAACACTTTTCCTTAGTGAATTTTAGGAACATCATAAAATCTCACCTGAATATTCCTTAAATAAAAGATAGACTAAGAAATCAAGAAAGTAATCGTTGAAAAGTAAATGGAGAGTAACGTATTTACCCCTATTTCTTATTTTTAACCAGTAACAGCATATTTATTTGGCAAACGATATGAAAATATCAGATGTCAAATATTTTTTTAAAAATTATTTTCATTTGTACAGTTCTTTGTGATGTATTAGCAGCAAGTCAAAGGTATTATAACCACCAAGCCGAGGTTTGATACCCAAGGCGGGAGCAGTACAATTAACAAATTACATTTGTTTATTAATAAAAACAACGTATGTAGTTCCACTTTTGAACATCTGTATCACTTAAAAAGTGGCAGATTCATAATACAGGCCGGCGAATTTAAACTTTAAAAGTTGTTTTTAGCTTTTAATAATTGATTTGATTTTCTCTCATTCAGCTACACAGATTTCTAAAATAATATTCATTTTTTTGTCACTTAAGAATTTTTTTACAAAATGAGAAGAAAACAACTCTTACTTAGATCAAATTATTATTTCGTTTAGCACAATGAACATTTTTACTATTAGAACGATCGATAAGGTTTATATCGCAATTGGTCTAGAAAAACGTACATCCATTGGTTCTCAACATTTTAAGCATAACAAAATCTTATCCGATTTCATTGAAAATATTTCACTTGTATAAAATTATATATAACCTTTTGGGAGAAATCTGTACGTGATGGAGAAAAATGGAAATTATTTTTTAATTAAGCGTACAGGAACTACTGTAAAACATGTAAACAATTTCAAGACAATAAGACTATCACAGGCCAGTGTAATCGAATTTGATGTTTAATACTGTATATTTATTCAAATTTTATTGTTGAACTGTTATCTGTTATTATTTTGTATTTAACGTTTCTTTATCAAGAGTGTACTATGCGGATTTTATAAAATTGGTTGTTTTTTTTTTAATTTCGCGCAAAGCTACTCGAGAGCTATCTGCACTAACCGTCCCTAATTTAGCAGTGTTTGACAAGAGGGAAGGCAACTAGTCGAACTAGCGACCCTCGGATTACGAGTCGAGTGCCATAACCACTTAGCCATGTCGGACATTGTAGTCAGTTTGATGACACAAAATAATATATATTTTAACCAATTTTACAGATCCGGCGTGGTCAAGCGTGTTAAGGCGTTCGACTCGTAAGCCGAGGTTCGTGGGTTCGAATCTCGCTCGCACCAAACATACTCGTCCTTACAGCCGTGGGGGCGTTATAATGTAACGGTCAATCCCACTATTCGTTGGTAAAAGAGTAGTCCAAGATCTGGCGGTGGGTGGTGATGATTAGCTGCATTCCCTCAAGTCTTACCCTGCATAATTATGGACGGCTAGTGCAGATAATCCTCATGTAGCTTTGGGCAAAATTCAAACCAAACTGACTGCAATACAACAGAAAATAAATGAACAGTGGAATCGAAACATCTTGAAAAGACAAAATATGAACAATTTTTATCCACTTATTTCAGCATTGATTTTATAAAAGCGTTTAACATAATTTGAATCATTCAAATTGTTTTAAACTGTCTGTCCCGTAAGTTGTACAAAATAGTTACATTAGAAATGTCCTCCCAGTGGAACTGCTTTAGAACTCTAAAACGTGCATTTGCTCTAAGAGCAAACATAATTAAAAAAGAGACACATGATAAAAGGAAGATATGAAATATTTTATTATTAGATACAAAATGAGAATAATGACATGGTATATGGTGAAGCGAAAAATGCCAAAAAAGTAATTATGCAGTGTGTTTAAACGTTTAGGATTTCAAAACCAGCCTAAATTAAATTATTGAAACAATTATTTCTCATTGTGTCAAGGAGTTTGATTTGCAGTCATTATACTGATGGAAAACGTTCAAGTTAATCTCATAATGTTCGAACGGATCAAAGTCTGATGTTGTTCTGGAAGATGGAGGTAGTCACTATGATGCTGTTTGAAGCAATTTTGAACAATAGTAATAAAGTAAGATATCGTAGGTTAGAAATAATCACTTACAATGCTTAGGTGCACTTTTAACCTAATAATTTCCTGTCTGCGTCTGAGAAAGAGATTTTTATATAGGTAGTCGATTATCAAATGCCAATTTTTGTGACATCTTTTACTCTAATGTGGTTGGATGTAGTTAAGTTTTGACTTATAATAAAGAAAACGTTCAACTGAAACATTGTAAGATGTCTGCGATATTTGGAAAGTTTGAGTAAGGTTTTTTCTCCCTCGATCAGCAGATAGGTATTGACAGCTACAGCTATTTTTTGTTTTAATAGCAGGTCAATTCTCTTTCGATTGTCAACGCTGATAGTCTTTGATTGTTTAAACAGTTGTTTTATAAAATGGTATTTTTTTAACGACGTTTCTGCTAGGTGGTTCCCGAAAGTCGTATTGCTGTGAAAGTTAGTAAAATTCTTACTATTATAATTCTTTATATACTAACCACTCTATGTGTGTATCTCAGCATTTATAGACCTTAAGCGTTCACCAGGAACTTTATATGCTTAGCATATATTCCACGTATGTAAATAAGTGAAACTAGGTGAAAATTTCATAATAAAGAGCCTGGTAAGTAAAGAAAAAAATTCAGTTCTCATTCTTATACCGATAATTTCTTTTTGGGAAAGAGTTTGTTTTGTCGAGGAGTTTCGTACAAAACTAAACGTATCTACAACTCCAGGCCCGGCATGGCTAGGTGAGTTAAGGCGTTCGACTCGTAATTTGAGGGTCACGGGTTCGAATCCCCATCGCATCAAACATGCCCGCCTTTTCAGCCGTGAGGGCGTTATAATGTGACGATCAATTCCACTATTCGTGGGTAAAAGAGTAGTCCAAGAGTTGGCTGTGGGTGGTGATGACTAACTGCCTTCCCTCTAGCCTTACACTGCAAAATTAGGGACGGCTAGCGCAGATAGCCCTCGTGTAGCTTTTCGCGAAATTCAAAAACGAACAAACAAATCTTTGCACCAAATGGCATGGAAGTTAGTTGACATATACATTAATTGTTCACGAAAACTCCAAATTGTGCTTTCTTCACTGAAAATTTGAGCAAAGAAAAGAATTCAAAAGTATCTATATTTGTATTTTAGATTTCTAAAAAAACGTATCTTTATACCACGGGCCTGGCATGGCCAAGCGTGTTAAGGCGTGCGACTCGTAATATGAGGGTCGCGGGTTTGCGCCCGAGTCGCGCCAAACATGCTCGCCCTCCCAGCCGTGGGGGCGTTATAATGTGACGGTCAATCCCACTATTCGTTGGTAAAAGAGTAGCCCAAGAGTTGGCGGTGGGTGGTGATGACTAGCTGCCTTCCCTCTAGTCTTACACTGCTAAATTAGGGACGGCTAGCACAGGTAGCCCTCGAGTAGCTTTGTGCGAAAATTCCAAAACCAATCTTTATACCAAATACCATTTAAATTTCCTGAAATATGGTGAAGTAATTGAGTTAAATCCCCCAAATTACGCATTTTTCTTATCTCATCCCTCTAAAAGGACACCAAAATGAGGAAATCTAACATTTTTGTATGTCAATGTATTTAGCATACGAACATTTATATTTATGTCAGTTTTCATCTTAATTGCTGTAAATGACCGCTCAGGAGTCCGAAATATCCATTTTTTGGGTTTTTCACCGTTGACAAAGTACTTAAAAGGCCTAAATAAGAAAAATGGAAAATGATTACTAGACAAATTGGATCAAGATATAATTCTACTAAGTTTCTAGTCAATGTGTCGAGTAATGAAAAAATAGCGGTCGTTTAAAAGGTGTTTGGAAGAGGAAGAAAAAAAGAAGGAAAATGCAACATAAAAAAGAAACAACAGAAAACAGTATGTCTCTCTGAGGAAACATAGTTTGCAACAGAGGCAGTCATGCTACATAAATCCCGATTAAAACATCGATCTAATAGAAAACAATTGCTTTCAGGAGCCTAAGGGAAAACTACGATATAACAATTTTACCAGCAAACGAACGTATTGTCGCGATAATCACAGACAATGAAGAAATCCTAAACTCTAATTGAATACAGACGTCACAGAAAAAAAATTTGCAAACAATGCGAGCTCAGTACATAATAGTTCCGTCTTAGATAGTCCTCACCGAACCACATAAGAAAGCAGTCAGAGATCTGGAGTACAAAAGACACATATAACTGTATTATATTAATAAATATGAAATAGGCTACCATTATGTAAGACAAGAAGATTACTTAAGGAAGTTGAATGCTACTAAATAATGGGATGCGAATATAAACCATTATGTTTTTCAGTGGTATTTACAACTTTAAAATTAGGGGTTGGATTTCCTTCGGTGGACACAACAGATAGTTCAATGTGGCTTTGCTATAAGATAACACACTAAACCATTATTTGGCAATATGTGTGTTTGTGAGTTTGCTTGTAACTAGCGATTTTTTGACTGGTTCCCGAAGAGTGTTATAGGAGACAGAGTTTGGTTCTGATTTCTATATCTTTTCCATGTGTCGAACGGGTACGTAAAGTAGTATATACTATTTCTGTACCATTATTTATCTAACTTCACACTCATATTGTACCATTCTTTAGCTTATAGTATGATAAAGTTTCATTAAGAACAAATAATGAAACTAAATAAACAGACAAAAGAAGAAAAACGTAGTTTGTTTTTACATATTATGTGATTGTTTTTATGTTTTGGTTCATTATAATTTGTTTTCTGATTAAATATTTATCAGTAATTCTTTGATCCGTCAGGACACAAGAAGATTTACAATAAAGATTATAGTTTTTATACGAACGACTTACATAAGCTAATGTGGTGACATGTTGCCTCAAGCAGTGAAGTTAGCACCAACATAATTCGCTCATATAGAGTTTTCGACCGTTTGACAGTGATACGCTTAATGAATTTGTCATAGTTTTTTTCTCAGAAATGACATTTTTTAAGTGACATTGTACAACGTTATTAACCAAAAGACACAGCATTTCGACGAAGATGTCTTCAATGTTCTTCATCGAAGTGGGGAAACTCACATAGAAACACACCCAAGTCAATTCGAAAACACGCTTTAACCAACACATTGAATGTTATGTTTGCGAAAAAGGACTCTCCCACCTCAAACTCCATTGCACTGAAGCTGGGAATACAGCGTAGCATAATTAAGAATATACGAAAACTGAAGACGGCAAAGGTTCACGTGTTTCCTGCTATACATAAAAATCAACGACTGTTTTCATGAAGAAAATGCCCCCTAAACTGGAACCACAGCGAATACCTTCGACTATTTATTTTCCAGAACTTTCGATGCACATTGGCTACCTTTGTGCCTTCATCCTCGTGATGAAGTCCATTGACAACCAATGAACCTGAAGAAGTTGTATGTCAGTAAAATTGAATTCACAGAATTCCTATACAGATATGTAACTGATAATAAACCGAGACAAATTAGCACAGAAGTAAACAAAATAAAAATATAACTCTCGACGCAGTCAAGTCTCAAACAACGATAGACAATACTAAAAAAAATCATAGCTTTACGTATAGTCCTTTACAGAACTCATCTGAAAATAGCAACAAATTTCAACCGAAATGTATGATAAAAGTGATTGAAATTAATGATTTAAAAATAATAATTATTTAGTAAGAACTTTTCCTATATTTCATTGACAAGAGCAATATTGAATTTCACATTCAGTTTATCTCTTTTTTTCAAATATTACGTCAAGCTTTTATTTCTCGAGGCTTCTCATATCGTAAGTACTCTTACTGTAGAACCACAATGATATGTTTAAGGCGTCATACAATCTACTAAACGACAACGACTGTTACCCAATCGCCATAACTTTAACAGTAAGTCTTGAAATTCTTTCTCGGATATAATATTTGTTTCTACGTACAATCTATTTGTATCCAACGTTGTTTTTGTTGTTGTTGCTTCCGTTTCTCTCAAATCATATATTAGACTGATTTATAATCCCAACATTAACAAAACATTATAATTATGGAATTAGTTGTTTTTAACATTACACCATTGAGGGCCAGAATTAGTGTTAGTTAAAAGATGGAAGATAAACTGTGGAACTTGTAAAGTGATGTACGTTCTTGCTAAAGTAGCACTTTCCTGGCTATCTTCAAAAAGAAGGTATACAGTTTTACGAATCTGACAAACTAATAATGTAAAGTTAAAATCAACAAAGCATGTCTTAAACGACTTTGAGAAGGATTTCTGTATAAAAATAGGTAAGTGGCATTATAAGAAAAAGCAACATCAAATAAATACTTCAATCGCGATGAATGTGGTATGTCTATCACAATTTGTAGGCTTCAATATGAGTATATTTTCATACATATATATGGAAAAAAGGAAATTGTAAGGTTCGAACTTTTCATTTAATTCTTATTCAATACTCTGTTGTCTATTTCTTATGAATAAACTTATTAGCTATATTGTATAACCCCTTGTTACACTCATATAAAAGTATTCACTCTCATACATTTCATTATTTTACTAAAGATACAATGAAGTTTTAGGTTATTAGGCTAACACACATTTCTTTTTTCTTTAATTTAATATTTATCGTTACCAACAGATGTCAGGCTTTTCAGACGAACTCTTACCAGGTGGAAAGAAGCACAAGACTGTCCGCTGTTTATTTGGATTTCGAGAGACAGAGGTGCGTGTGCGCGTACACAAAAAGATAATGCGTTCAAAGTTTTAAGCGAGTATTCCGTATTTATAAGAAGCAGTTGCCTGCTAAGTGGAATAAGAGACGGACGTATTTAAATATGAATATTAAGGTAAGATAAACCTATCTGAAAAGTTATAAGCCTCAGTTAATACTCATGCATGAAATGATAAATAGAATCGGTAACGCAAACTGTTATAATATATAAATTAGTTAAATGTCTGGCTCAGTTCAAACAAATGTGTGTTTCGAACATCAAATACTTAAGAAGTTAAAGTATTTTTTAATGTGATTATTATATATTGTTATAAAGGCAGAGGTAATTGAATATAGTTTATGATAAATTTCAGTTGTATGTCAGTTAAGAATTACCCTCTGGCGTAGGTTTATTTATAAAGTCTATAGGCGCTCGATAGGGAACTACCTAAAAAAGAGAAAAGTTTGTACATATTTTCTATAAACCTAAAATAAACCAAATACTTCATTACTCCAAATAATGAGTTATTGTTATGTTTGTAATAAAATATCTTAATCCAATTAACTCTTTAAAATAATTTCAAATATTTATTTTGGGTTTGTTATTTGTGTACCATATTCCACAACATCGTTATTTTTACATAGAAATGCATGTAATTCTTCGACTAAATTTTGCGACTTTCCATCTCATTGAATAACATCGTGTTGTTTAACCACCTAATTGATTATTTATTTAAATTATTAATAAGATAATTCGTTTGTTTTGGAATTTCGCACAAAGCTACTCGAGGGCTATCTGTGCTAGCCGTCCCTAATTTAGCAGTGTAAGACTAGAGGGAAGGCAGCTAGTCATCACCACCCACCGCCAACTCTTGAGCTACTCTTTTACCAACGAATAGTGGGATTGACCGTCACATTATAACGCCCCCATGGCTGGGAGGGCGGGCATGTTTGGCGCGACGCGGGCGCAAACCCGCGACCCTCGGATTACGAGTCGCACGTCTTACGCGCTTGGCCATGCCAGGCCCAAGATAATTCATTAAATAACTTGTGAAGAAGTAGTTGTACTTGATGATCCCAAATGGATCCTTCTTCCCGAAGTAGTAACTATTATTGCTAAGATATGCATATCCATGGAACAACTATTTGAACAAATAACATTTATCCAGCTACATAAATACATAAATCTTAAACATTCTGGTCTCGATCTCCTTGATTAACGCACATTCTCCATTCCAGTACGAACACACTCATTCACTGGTACAAAGAGGAAAATTTGCCTTTTATAAAAGCGAATCTTGAAAGCTTTTAGAAACATTTTACCACAATTTCTTTTACTGTTTCTGATGGATGTTTTTTAAATCCATTATCTATTGTACTTGAAACTGCACAGCGGACGTTTTTACTACAATGTAACATAGATGTTTATTTCTTAGGTTCCCTTACAAGTTTTCTAACCACCTATCTGTGGATTTATAGTACATTTTGAAAGTACTAAAGCTACATGAGCATATGCGGGTATATCACAATGGTGCTTTGTAAGAATATCTAAAACCGATATGGATATAGTACTTTAATTTTAGAACAATTCTTAAGGTACAAGAAAGGAAACATTAGGCTAGGCTTTTGGCTAATTCCACTTTACTTTTCTTTTAAACAAAACAGTTGTTCAGAAGTACGCCTGCAGTTTTACAAAGCTAAAATTCGAGTTTCGATACTCGTGATTGTTTGAGCACACACAGTTCAATATGTAACTTTGCGCTTAGCAACAAACACCCAATCAACCAATACAAATGACAAATCAATTCCAAAACTTTAAGTAGTATGATGGAATTATATCAAATTTTCCTTCTTTTGTATTACTGTTTTAAAGATATATATCCTTAGAAAATTTGTCCCTTTTTATAGCTATTATATTTACTTTTTCGGAACTTGTGCTCTGTTCCACATTCGTTATGATTGCCCCAAGCTACAACCACAATTATATGTTTTTATAAAGCTTTCATTTCAATAGAAGTTTTCCATATAAATACATTTTCTATTAATAGGGATCCAGTTTCATTTACAATTTGATTATCATTTCTTGATTGTGCTATAAATTTACAGATCAAGAATGGTTAAGTAGCATTTTAATAGCTTAATTATGTAATTTATATTTTCAAAGCTCTTTGCCCACTAGTGGCGCATCAGTATGATAGACAGAGAGCAGATAGCTTATTGTGTAGTTTTGTGTTTAACTTCAAACAAACTAAAACAACAGCGGGTCTGTTAAGTAAAATGTAAACTTTTAAGAAAAACTTTTAAAATCATTTAACTTAATAACAGGTTTTAAGCCTGTTTTCTCAATGATATTATTCATGAATATTGTGACAAAAATTTAATATCACAAACAATTTTCTGTCCAACATTACACACAAATGCTGCTTAGATGAGTTAATAATTACATTCATGTGTGTTTAATATGAACTAATAGTATATTAGCAACCTAATAGTATATGTTTTACAAATTACTAACTCCATTTCTCAGTTAATGTATCTTTCTTTAAAAATATTACGTCAAGCTTCTATTTCCAGAGACTTTTCAAATCGTAAGATATAATTGTTTACCCTAACATTTCATGTTTGGTATAACAATTTTAAATTGTAACAATGCAGTCAATACGCTAATTTATACGATAAATAAATATATTATCTCAGTTTCCAGAGTGTAATATATTTCGTATTTTTACTCAATTCTTCCCCTAACACTTTCTTCCAAAGGTTTCATTTGTTACGTATAATCTAATAAAATTTGGAGTAAAAATAGAATGAGTTTATTTGTAAGCGAACACAGTTTCGAGATTCCATTAGTATACATTTTACTTTATATTGTTGGTGAATTCTGAGCTATTTCTATGTGAAATATTGAGTAATAAAAGTTAAAAACTTATAAAGAATTGGAATTGGAGACAATATATGTACTTATGACTTATGTTTGGTAAAACTTTTTTCAGCGTTCGAAGGAATTAAAAAAAATATATTAATTCACCCTTTATTATACCACGCTTCGTCAGGTCATGCTGTACTTCTTTTTTAAGATCTTCTTTATCAGTTCTGTAAAGGCAGTTTTAGGACAGTTTTATTTTAAACATTCTTTAGGAACTTTCTTTTAGTAAGCAAATCTCTAAACTAATTAATTCTAAAAGAAAATACATTGTATTAATTAAACTGTGAAATTACAATTCATTACTATCTTTATTCTAATATAAAAATGTCAAGAGCACTGATGAGTATCTATATCTTGATGTTGTTTAGGTAATCTTGGAAACTGACGGGAATTAGGATTCTTCATTTAAAGAATTTTGACCACAAGAAAGAAGTTAATACATATGTTAAGTTAAATCTTAAAACAAAATGAGACTGCCAAACGTGATTCTGCTAATAAATCTTTTAGCAATTCTCTTTACTATAGCATCATTCACAAACGAGACTGTTGTTGTTCCTAATGATGCTAGACTTGGACATATTATTAAAAAGTACCATTTTAAAGGACAAACGTTTGCTTTGTTTGATTCTAAATTATCAAACAGTTTTGTTATTCTCAATAACGGTATTCTTATACTGACGTCAGATATTTCTCATAGAGTCGGAAAACCAACACATCTTTTTCTTGAAGAAGAGTTCCCAGAAAATAATTTAAACAGTATTCTTGTGATACATGTTAAACGTAAAAATAATATGATGAAGCTCGATAAGGATTTTTATACCGGGGCTGTATTTGAGAATCTTCCTTCTGGAACCTTAGTAAAAGGCCTGGAAAATATATTCGTTTCTGGTAAAGAAAACAAAGTTACTTACAGCATTTTATCAGAAAGTGGTGACAATGCCTTTAGTATTACTCCTTCTCCTTATAACAGAGAAACCGCAATTGCTATCGTAACTAACCACCTATTGGATCGAAGGGGGAAACACGCATACAGGCTGAAATTGCGCATATTCGACAATGTGGAGGCTGATAGCACTGAAGCAATTCTCTATATTGACATTTTGGATGTTAACGACAATCCTCCAATTCCAGAGAAGTATTTCTATGAATTCCAAGTAAAGAGAAATACAAAAATGTTTTCTGTTATTGGTAATATTCGAGCTACAGATAAAGACGATGACCACCCTGTTTACAAGTTTCAAACACGTCATCCAAAGTTTATTATTATCCCAAAAACTGGACAGATTTTACTATCAGGAATGTTCGAGCAAGAAACTTACCAACTGATTGTTCAAATTCACGATAATCGTATTTCTCGAAAATATAACCAAGATATCTTTTTAATCATAAGAGAGACCCCTCGAGAACCACAGGTTATTGATAGAAAAACCTTATTTGATATAATTGAAGATGATACAAAACATCTAGTGAGATCAAAACGGTCTGTGAGACCGACAAAAAGCTACGTATACAATGAGAGTGATGGAAGTACTGTAAACCAAACTATGTTTTCTCTAGAGAAAAAAGATTCCGAAGAGAATTTTCAAATCGAAGGCTCCAATCGTTGGGTAGAGATAGATAAATCAGGCATTATCAGAGTGAAAGAGCCATGGAATTATGAACAGCTTGGGAAAGAAAAAACTATCGATTTCTGGGTACTTATAACGCAACCAGGCGCTCTAGGTAAGTTTCTTTTGGTTTAAAATTATAAAGGTAATGACTACTGTTTGTTATAATGTGACGTTTAACGTACCTTTGCGAATCCTAGATTGATTTTCGATTCTCATATTTGTTGTGAAACATTTGTGGTAATACTTTTGAGTGATGTGCTAAGAGAGAATGAGTGTTTTAATTTAGATATCTATGCTACTGTATTAGTTGTTTGCAGGAAACCTCTTTCAGTCTAATTCTTAGATTTCCCCTTAATCGTAACTGTATAGTTTATGAAACCTTGTTGTTTCCAGTTAAAGTTACACATGTTACTATAAAGGGATAAGCTTTAGTTTGATATTTAAGGCAAAAATGTTAAACTAACGCAAGATACCAAACACGTGGTACCGTGGAGGAAAAACATTTCATGTTTAAAACTATTCAGTGCTCTTTCAAATGTATATGAACACCCTGAAAACGTTTGGCAAAACTAATTCATTATTCTTTCAAAAAAAAACAACTCAGTAAACATACATATAAAAACATATCAAGGTAAATTAATATTATTTTAATCTCTGAAAGGTGTCACAATGTGTTAAATTTCGTGAACTTGATTAAGAGAAATTACAGATAATATTAAAATCAATACAAGATATAATCACAATTTTTAGTCAGGCGTGATTTACTGTACATGCACAATTGTCTAGAAGGTAATGGTACAACATTTAAAAAATAATTCTAGTTGACCTAACAAACTGTGATACCACGGTAAACTTTCAGTTACAAATATTATAAAAAGTAATGTTTAAATATTTTCAAACAATAAATGGAACATATGTGAAAAATGAACGTACTATCTTTATCCCCAGAATCTAATTTCTTATCACTCATTGGTTCACCCTATGGCTTATTCAAGATAATTTTTTTCTACAGATACACCTCTGGGTTATTTAATAAGGTTTGGATACATAAACGGTACATCTTTGGAAATTATGAGTACCTTTTTTTTGGTACAAAGCCTGTTAAAGTATAAAATCTGCGATTAGCCAAATAATTTTTTGGTAAAATCAAACTGATTTAGTTTGAAGTGATAGTTAAATGTGGGACTCAGAACCAGTAACTGAATAATTCGAGAACGATTATGTTGTTTGTTTTTGGAATTCAACATAAAGCTACACAATGGGCTATCTGTGCTCTGCCCATCACGAGTATCGAAATCCGATTTCCTGCGGTGCTAGTCCGCAGACATACCGCTGTATCACTGGAAGGGAGACGTTCATGTTGTCATAATCGGAAAAAATTACCATTTGTAGTGTTATGAGAAGAGATGCGTTTTGTGCGTTGGACAAAGAATTTAGTTTTTTCTGCCTGTCTGAGGAATAAATGATCATGGTTATCAAGAGATCTGAGATGTTAACCTTTCATGGTCCATGGCAAAATTTTACACCATTATGTCACTGTTTTATTTTTCAAGCACATTAACGCTCCAAGCCATAACTAATGTACGACACATAGCCTGTTTTATCTGTTATTATTTATTTGTCTAATTTCACGTAAATCTACTTGTAGGATATCTGTGCTAGCTGTTTCTAGTTTTGAAGTGATAAATTAGAGGGACGGCAAATAGTCAACATTGCTACTACAATCTGACTATTATTTACTTTATCCATGAAAAATAAAACAGTTGTGCACATACAGGGAAAGGTTAACTCAAATTCCATTTCGATCTGACACTTTGATTGCATCATTCTAGTAAAATATATAGTCATGTGCACGTGTAATGTATAATTAAAGTCTGACTTTGTTACTACTGCAGTTTCAGTGCGATACTTCGTCTGTAATTATCAGTTTTAAAGGAATTTTAAACTTCAGTACTTAACAGAAAAGTTTGTGCAGTCACAGGAATTAAACTCTGGTTTATGGTTTGAATTTCGAGAGAGCCGTTCTTAATTGTGAAGTGATAGAGTAGAGGGAAGGCAAGTAGTCAACGCCACCCGCCGCCAATTCTTGGGCTTCTCTTTATCAATAAAAGATGAGATTGATTGTCACATTATATTTCTCCCTTAGCTGAAAGAGCGAGCACAGTCGGTGACGTGTTTCGATCCCGTGCCTCGATCCAAGTCATTAGGTTACTCAGACCAGCCGATTTCAGAGTTATAATATTCACATTCTTGAATTCACCACCTAGATCTTACTTAATCTGTTAGAACGACATTAAGACCGTCTGATGGGTATAACTTGAAGGGCTAGAACACAACATTCTAGTCATCAACAACGGACTAACTTTGAAAAACCATTAAAGGAAACTGCACCAGATATATGTAGAAACCTATCAAAAATGCAAACCTAACATAATAGTAGAATAATAGATATTATTTTGTATGAACAAAAAATCACATGAACAATATTTCAAGTTCTATATGGCTATCAGAAAATTATCTCAATTATCTTTAGGCTGATGTAGTAATCCACTGTTGCCCAACACCAGTTTCAATAGCAATAAAAGAGACTGGACATAAAGTACACACAATACCAGTCTTTATGTACGCAACAAATTAGATTTAAAATTAAATCTTGGGCAAGTACTTATGATATGTCTCTAAGTGCTAAAAGTGTATTTATGATGTATTACTAGTCTCTTAACAGCCGCCATCCAGTTACCGGTGGAGCGGTATGTCTGCAGACTTACACTGCTAGAAACTCGTGCGGGCAGACCACAGATAGCCTACTGTGTAGCTTTGTGCCTAATAACAAACAACAACGATGTCAGTTTCGTGAATGAAGTGTTGTGCTTTACTATAAACAAACAAACAAACAAACCCATCAAGCATAGTTAAAGTTCAAAACTGTTGAAGAGATTCTGTAAAAGTTGAAAGTTGTTTTCAATCTGTTGAATCTAATTTGTAAAATATATTTTATCTCTCCAACTCTGAGAGAATCTGGAAATACATTTATAAATAACAACAAGAAGTCTCTCAGGATGCACTTGCTATCGACGTGAATAAAGGCCACTCTCATTATTAGATAGAAGTATAATATTCTAAAGGCATTATTTGACTTACGAAAACAGAATAAAAAAAACCACTGTCGCGCTCTTAGCTTGACTCATTCTACAGCAATCCTTAATGGTGAGTACATGTGATGTTCATGGTGATTCACCCAGTTCCGTGAATAACCAAAGTGATAGAAACTTGGTGATTCTTTTGTTTAAGACCAAAAAATGGCGCATGCAAAATTTTGAGAAAACAAAACAAACACAATTCCTCAACTATTTAAACGGTAAAACAAAGAAACACAATCAAGTAATCCAAAATTGCAATCCAAAAAGTAATCCAAAGTCAAGTAATCCAAAATTGAAAATTGGGAATCAAAGGAGCCGAATAAGGTATAATACAAAAACACTGAAAAATAGTTACAATATCAAAAATAGCATTTATCGGAAACTACTTAACAGAAACCTGTACAAAAGACACTTATTAACATACAAGAAGCACCAAAATAATGAGTTACACTTTTTCAATATCACAACATAACTCTTAAAAAGAAAGAAAAGTAGAACAAAACATAGTAAGCATTAAATAAGACTTTATAAATTACACTGAAATAAATTAAAATAAAAAATAGCTTTTAAACATTAAAATAAAAATTGGAACATTAAATGAAATCTTTTAAAGCAAATACAAAAAAATACATAAAACAAAATGTTTTTGAGCCAAAGAGCATAGTAATAATAAAGAAAGAAAATGTTTAACATGAAACAGAGACAAAACATAATCGAATAAGATATTCACTTAATAAGAAGCATGCCTTTGAATAACGTCACGTATATACATCAGAAATTGAACCTTTCAAAATTTACATGGACAAAATATACATATTAAAACGTTTTATAAATTAAACTATGAAGACAGTTCACAAATCATTTTTATAAAAGAAAAACCCTTTAAAATCGCATTTAAACGTACAATACAAACAAAATCAAATATTTAATAAAAATCAAACATATAAATAATTACAAGACACAAAATGATCCCTTAGAAACATACATACTTTTGAAGGGGAAGAAGCACTAAAAACAAAAATTAAGTGATAAAAGTTGATTGTATGCAACATAATACAGTAGATTGGTCAGTGTAGCTTGCTCTCACCCCTATAAATCCACTTGCTTCTTTATACAAACTATTAAATGGAACACAGCTTTAAGAACACAAAATCCCAAGTTCCAAAATTAAAAGTGAGGAACGAAACGACTTGAATACAATATAATATAAGAATGCAAACAATCACAAGATCAGGAATAATGCTTATGAGAGACTAAATAATAGAAACCTATGCAAAAGTAACACGTTAAAAAATACAAATAGTTTAAAAGATAAATGTCCAAACTCTATCCAAGCAAAATAGTTTACT
Source organism: Tachypleus tridentatus (assembly GCF_004210375.1). Lineage (NCBI taxonomy): Eukaryota > Metazoa > Arthropoda > Merostomata > Xiphosura > Limulidae > Tachypleus > Tachypleus tridentatus. Next base: position 57,762,627 of record NC_134825.1, read on the forward strand.
GAAAGAAACAAAGTAAAACGAAACAGAACAAGCTTTAAAACTTTTGTAAATCATTTTGAAATGCGTTAAAATCACTTTTATTATTCAAATTAAAAAAGAATTTTTAAAGCAAATACAAAACATATTAAGGAAATAAATCCTTTTTACTCAAAGCACGACAGTATTAAGAAACATTTTTCCTCAAATAAAAGCAAAAAATAATCAAATAAAATAGTCACATGAATTCAAGTGCATTGTAAAAAATTACATGTATACATCACAAGTTAAAACTAGAAAATGTACATAGGTGCAATATGCAAATTAAAACCCCTTATAGAGCATATTCACATAAGTCTTTTTATAAAAGATAACCACTTATAATGATTTTGAAAAGACAGTACAATAAAAACACAAAAGAAACTCTTAAAAAAAAGAAGACCCGGCATGACCAGGTGGTTAAAACACTCGACTCGTAATCCGAGGGACGCGGGTTCGAATCCCCGTCACACTAAACATGCTCGCCCTTTCAGCCGTGGGGGCGTTATAAAGTTAAGGTCAATCTCACTATTCATTGGTAAAAGAGTAATCCAAAAGTTGGCGGTGGGTGGTGATGACTATCTGCCTTCCCTCTAGTCTTACACTGCTAAATTAGGGACGGCTAGCGCAGATAGGTCTCGAGCAGCTTTGCTGAAATTGAAAACAAACCAAACCTAAAATAACAAACGTATGTAACTACAAACCACGCTATGAACATGATATTTACACACACACATGTATATACAACACACACACAAAAGAACCTCAATAATGAGGTGATTTTATAAACGTTTTTGAAATGGAAATAAGTATAAATTATGGCAAAAATAATTACGAAACTAACTAAATACACAAGTAATCAATGGCTAGAAATGTACGTATTTACATTAGTTTTCAGAAAGACCATAGCTGCTTACTTATAGGATCCCTGACTGTAGATCCTCTAGTGCAGCTGTTGATTTGTCAAGGCAGATAACCTGTCTGGCTCTGACAAGAACTTTTGTAATGCAAAAGTCAAATTTCTTGAGTCCTTTGGTGTTCATCCATTAATAATGATACCTGTCATAGCCATCTTATAACTTTTGTGATTGTGGTTGGTTGACTTTTCCTTTTCCTAGTGTGTGTGTTGTTCTTTTTCTGGAAGATTTCAACTAAATACCATCTAATGGTACACTTGAAGATTTTATTATCATGCTCTAATTTTAGTTTTGGTTTAGTTTTTTACTACTATAGGTGCTGATTCTGTTTCTCTTGTCATTGGCTTCATGGCTGTTGAACTGGAAATCATTAGTCTGGCAGGATGGTGATTAATTTTGTTGGCTCTAGGAGCTTCAGATCTATCTAGTTCATGACCTTGGAACCCTGTCAAATTTATTCCACTATAATTTGATTGTAATGCAAACAGAACATGGGCCCAGTAGGAAAGAAATGTAAGATATATGAAAATCGTACCTACACAAGTAATCAAAATAGGTCAGGTACTCTGAGACCATTATCCCCAAGATTTTGATAATCGAAAATTATTAACACCAACATCTAATTTCCTTTCTAATTCCTTTCAGATACAAGTTTAATACACAGAAAGAAAGCTAGTAAGTCAGACCACTAAGATGTTGCTTTCCTCCAAGTACATGTGTACAGAATGAATTTTCTTGCATTTATACCACACCTTGTACTAATATTATGTTAAATATTCAAAAACTGTGTGCTTCTCAGAAATTTTCACTCTATATGACTGAAAATATTCGTTCATATAGATAAAACAGGCTTATCTTTGCTATGATATGAGTGACTACTTGTGAATTTTACTTTTGACAGGCAATTCAAGTACTCATTAACGTTTCAATTCGACCAACTGATATATCTTTGGCTATCATTTGGAAAATAGTCGATAAAACTGTGTTTTTCTGCGAGCATAATGTACGTCTAGTCATTACACTTATCTATAAATATTCACAGTGTAATGAATATTTGAATATCAAAACTGAAACATTCTCACACAAACATTAATTAAAACAACTGGCTTATTGCATCTTCAAATAATACTTCACAGACCACTAATCAGAATTAATTTCATACGTCAAATTAAAATACTTTATTATCGTTCAGCTGTTCTTCAGACATTAATTACTGTATTCTTGATAAGTGAACTATTTCTACTGAACAACATCTATTAATGTGCAAAGCTTAATACATGTATAGAACACCACACACACTTGAGTTTATCTATTGATGCACATTTATCTCAAAATTTACACATCGCCACATACATTAATAGTTGTTGACAAACTGTCTCTGGCTTGCGGGGGCATTATTTTGGTAATGGGCTCAAGCTACATTTACCAGTTATGTTTCAATAGCTATATTACAAAAATGTGCTGCTATATGTGAGTCATGAAACTCACTATGTTTGAAAGCCACCATAAAATAAATAACCTCTGATAGAACTTAGACAACCTTAGATTATTTAGTGAAATTATCATAACCAGCATTTGATTCGTACTGCTGCTACAGTATATGTTAATATACACACAAACTGACTTTGACTAAATACTCTACTAAATAGTAAAGTGCTTTTTCGGTCTCAGATGACTGTCAACACTAATAGTGATATAATCAAGATACTGCATCACTGCATACAGTTCGATTCATTTCCTTCAGTTGGCATGAAACAATGGTAAATACGGACAAACTCGATGAAATAAAACATGTTTCATCTGGATTCAGAGTTATTCAGTCTAAATTCCATGCTGAAAATGTTTGTTTGTTTCTTAAATTTCGTGCAAAGTTACACGAGAGCTATCTGTGCTAGTCGTTCTTAATTTAACAGTGTAAGGAAGGCAGCTAGTAATCACTACTCCCCGTCTACTCTTGGCCTACTCTGGGAATGACCGTACATTATAACGCTCCTACGTTTGAAAGAGCAAGCGTGTTTGGTGTGATGGGAATTCGGACACGCAACCTTCATATTATGAGTCGAGCGTCCTAACCACCTGGCCGTGCTGGGCCGTATGCTGAAAAAGAACATAATTTTATCACTGTACCTTTAAGAGTAGTGTGGAGAGAAATAACAATTGTATGTGGTGAATTTTGTAGAACTTCCACTACTTGGTTTGGTAGGGCGAATAATTCTTATGAAATTTGGGCAATCATTTTACTGCCAAAAGTACTTAATGGTTCAGAAGGCAAGAATCACAAAACAAAGTTGTTGAATTATCGAGCTTTTAACAATCATCTACAGCTGTGCAAGCTGTAGATGCTCTAGCCGTTACATCTATTACCATCAGTCATCTTAAATGTGTGATCATCCAATATGTTGCATATACCTCTTGAGGTAAAACTCCAAAGCTCATAAATTAAGAAATGACCATTAATCGCTGATATTATAAATAAATTACTGCAATTACATATAACCTAGTGGTAACAACAAAATGTACTTCGTACACGTTAGTAAATAATTCAGCTTTTAAGTTATTTCTTTGTAAACCATATATCTGTCTTGTCTTGCTGACAGCTATAATCGCCAGAAAGGGCATTGTTGTCAAGTTGGTCAACCAATTAAGATATCTAACTCCATTTCAGGCATTTCCTCATTTTACTTATCATTCATTGCCAGATAAATATTTTCAATACTTTCATAATTTTCCTGCTCATCAGTTGAACTTTGATGATACAAAAATCTCGTTTTACTATGTCTCTTTGGTTTTGAGTTTTGATTCCTATTCAGGCTAGTGGAACAACTGGCTGCAGTATATACCAAGTTCCAGGTGCTTGATAACAACGGTGAAGCATGTTGTTACACTCCGTTAACTTCTCGCACAAATGCCATAGACAACCTGCTTTGGTTAAGCTTTACCTTGTTGTACAGAAAATATCACTCACACAAGTTCTGATACTTTTTTTTGCTTTTCCTAGATCTGTATAGCGACAGTTCTCAGTGGAATCTCCTGTGATATGATGTGGCACTGTAACAAATAAAATGGCTTTCATTTCAAGGCAGATTCTAGGATCGAGACATTTAACAAACGGATAGGGCCTCACCATATAGCAGAACAACTTTTAAGTGTTTCCGTGTTTTCTGTGTGATCATAAAATTTGCTATTATCCCTTTTGGGTTTTTAAAGTAAAAAAAAAGAGCACTTCAGGGACGCGTAGTCAACTCAAAGGGTGAAAGTTCTGCCATATAGATAGTCAAAGTATTGTGAAGGTTAAAATTCAAGCCGTTTTATTATGTTTTGCTGTATCAGCATTCAATCTATGACTCGTGTGTTACAATATATTCTGCTTCATCTTGAAAACCTGATAACATTACTTCTATTTTACTTTCACAAGTATTCACATTCAACAAAACTTTACAGTTCTCTCATGGATACAATTGCGTAGTATATTTCATTAACATGTACTTTAAGGACAGGAAAGCTTGCTCGTATTCCTTATATATTCCTTTCATATAAAATGTGCATCTTCTTTAGTGAGAGCAGATATTGGTGCACCAATTTTGAAAACCTGGCTACAAAGCATACATACAACGATATCAAGTTAAGCAAACTTCATACTTCTAATGTCGTTATACGTTTTACATTATATCACTAGAGACGCTGTTTTCCTTCACTGGGTGACAGAGAATTTCCACCTGCATTTGAATAAACACATACTTCCTGGTTACAGTCTAAATCTTGCAACTATTATCCACTACAGTACCATGATTCGACACGTGAAAGCAGGCTCAAACACCAATACCAAATCAATATAGACCAAGTACCTTTCCATTGTAGCCCGTTAAACCTAAGCTTCATTAGACTATCGAAAGTAGCAGAAGCATTTTATATGTCAAACGGCATGACGCAGAACTCGTATAATTCATCTCGAGTGTTGACCACTCACTTTTAGCTTTATCCTCATAAATCAGGTCGACAAACTAGCATCTGCACTGAAGAAAAAGAATCAACACTTGTCACAGTTTTACTTGACATAAATCAACACAGGACCTATATGTATAGCTCTTTCTGACAACAGTGCCAGGCCACTCAGGATACATGCACTATTAGTGTGATAGGAGTGTAATATTATTAAGGCATCAATTGACGTACTAGTGGAAGAGATCATCTTTTGCTATATAGTATGTTTCATTCTCCAACATTCCTACCGAAAAGAAAGTGCATCTGATATCCTTAGTGACTCATTAGGTCCTACATTGAGACCAATACTTGAAGTATGTAGTTTTTTAAACTTTATGTATTAACTGGTATTAGAAAGGCTAGTTTATTTAAAACTATGTAGTTTTTTTGGTTCTGTATTACTTAACAATCCCATTGTATGGGTATTTCTCTTAATAAATATATTTTCTTATTCCTCCATCCATAACTCTGTCTGTAATAACATTACACTGTCGACTTGTCTGAAATATACCGTGAACCAAATATATATACATAGGCGCCTGCTGTTGCGAATTTACGACATAGCATTAGTATAAAGAAATACATCGAAAACAGTGAGATTACATTTTATATTGAGGCTAAGAGCCATGTTATAATTGAATATTTGGATGTTTTTCACAAAGACTTGTTAATTATTGTACAATAAAAGCAAGGATAAGAGAAAACGAATTTTTAACCATTATATTTATGTAGCAATAATTATCGTCCAATTAATGTCAGTAGAAAATATCAGAGTCAGTAACAGGTTCCTAACACTGAAATTATTATTTGGATGAGGTATTAGCTTATGTATAGTCAAGAATTTTCTTGATACCTTGTGTAATTCCCGAAATTTTTGTTTGTTTTCAAGCAAGGCCACTCTGAGGACTCGAATAATAAATTTTAACGTTGTAAGTCCAAAAACTTAATGTTTTCTCAGTGAAAAACGTCTCTGTTTGCAGCTTGTCTGTTGTTAAGTGCAAAGCTACTCAATGAGTTATTTGTGTTCTTCTCACCTTCGGGTATCGAAACCCGATTCTTAGTGTCACAAGTCCTCAGAAGTTCCTCTAAGTCACTGGAGGGTTTTGTTTGTAATTATGAGACTCAATTCAGTACACTCCTGTTAAATAAAAAACAATTAACTATTATTATTCAAAATGAACCACAAAACTAAAGCCAGTTTAGGATTGAGAAATTTCTTTTATATAAATGCTTATTAAAAATGTAATTTTATGATAATCTGCGCTTTCAGTGAAATTATTAGCTTAACCATTGAGCTTCCGTTTATATAACATTAATTACGACAACATCACGTTATGCTTATATATATTTACAGGATTTTTCATTCTAAGTACAAATGGTTAGCGTGCCAGACTATGCATTTAAGGTTCCGTGGTTTGAGCCACCTTATCCCCCTAAAAAAAGAACGTACCTCGTATTTTGGAGTTGTATTAGGTTGAGGAATAATTCGTGAGCGCTTTTTCAAGTTAAAAAAATATATTCATAAATGAAACGCTTTCGCAAAATATTTCATGTCATTTGGTAGATAATTTTTTGCTCTAATAGATGGTGTGTTTGATTTTCATATGTCTTTAATTTTTGCTTTCATTTTCAGCTCATTAAATGGAATGTCAAGTGGACAAAATCGAGCGTTTTCGACACCATCTGCTTTTCGCATTTAATTTCTTGCAATTTCGTTTAAACCAATGCATACCATATACCTAGGTATTACATGAAATAAAGTATCATAATAAATGTTTTGGGTGTAATGTGTTCATGCATTGAAGTATTGTATAGTCTTGCATGTAATGCTTGAATGAAATTATTTAAAAACGCTCACGAATTATTCCTCAACCTAATAGATTGTTTGTTTGTTTTTGGATTTCGCGCAAAGCTACCCGAGGGCTATCTGCACTAGCCGTCCCTAATTTAGCAGTGTAAGACTAGAGGGAAGGTAGCTAGTCATCACCACCCACGGCCAACTCTTGAGCTATTCTTTTACCAACGTCATATTATAACACTCCCACGGCTGAAAGGGCGAGCATGTTTGGAGCGATGGGAATTCGAACTCGTGACCCTCAAATTACGAGTCTAACGCCTTAACCCACCTAGCCATGCCGGGCCTGGAGTTGTAGATACGTTTTGCTTTGTACGAAATTCGACAAAACAAACTCTTTCTCAAGATAGATTATCGGTATGAGAACGATCTTCATATTAGGCTGGTAATGGATCGGAATTTAAAAGGTTTTACCTACTAATGGTCAAACAGTCGCCGTTACAACATTGTTCACATTTATAACACGAAACTGGCGCTAATATGATTTTAAGGCTTAAATGATATACAATCTCGTTTTCTTGTTTGTTTGTCGTTCAGCCCAGAGACATACAATGGGCTATTTGTGTTGTGCCCACTGCGGGCACAAAAATCCAATTTTAGTGTTATAAGCACTCAGACTTATTGCAGAGTAGCTTTTTTTTTTACTGACAAGTTTGACATTCAATATTAATAATAATAAATGTATGAAAATCAAATTAAAATATTATTAAGAAATACGTTTCCATAAAACAAATATATATTTTATATTCATCTTGTTCTTCAATGGGTCAGTAAAAGGTTTACGAACTTTTAACGAAAATCAGGCTCAAATTCCTCGGTAGACAGAATGTATATATGCTCATTGTTTGGCTTTAGGTTAAATAGGTATTCACGTTAGCTTATTCAGGTCAAATTATTTTAAAGCCAAAAAATATATCATCTTTGTCTGCATTGTACTGTTTAGAAACTATTTGTAAAAAGGACAAAAAAACACTTGCTAAGGATTTCATCGATAATTCAGTGCTGTTACTGAATTACAGAATATATAATGCTAACGACAAATAGCTTATCATTAATTTTAAGTGTTATATATAATTCAATTACATTTCTTATCATAATTTGTTCTTATAACGGTCTTATAAGCAATGAATGAAGAAACACTTGGTCTTGAAAACTTGAATGTAATATCACAGCCTTGCAACTTTTTTATAATGAGGCATGCTGTATGTCCTTTGTTCTATAGAGACAAACTATATTTCGATTTAATATCTTTTACAGTTGTTAAAAAGGTTTTAGTAATAAAAATTGTCGTACTTTTAAAACGAGGTTTGGAGATAAAACCGGATACTTATTTTTGTGATATCTATTTGGAAGGAAGCTATGTTGTTGATAAAACTAAGTAAGAAAACTTGTCATACTATATTTACTATATCTTCAAAATTAATATCGAATTTCTCACAACATCATAGTCACGAAGACATAGATAAAATAATTATAAATTTCAATATTTATTTCTTTTTTAAAACATTTCAGGCACACAAATGCTCAGAGGTATAATTATTGCACGAAAATCAGCTCCAATAGAAGTGTTGTTGTTATATTACATGTTTCGTTCTAAAATTGAAAAGAAAACTGTTTCCCTTCCATTGGACCCAAAAGATTGAACTTTTCTACGGGTTTTACTATGAGAAGTGGTATATAATATCGTTAATTAGATGGAAAAGAACTTCAGTGATGTCGAGAAACCCACTTGTTGAGAAAATTATATGCAAAAACGGCTCGTTTGGATTGAGAAAATATTTTACATAGAAGAGCGAACAACGGTCATCGTCAGGTTCACAAAGAAAGAGGTAACTGACCGGAAGCTGACCACATGTTTGAAAAGGGTTGTGTAACTGAGTGTCGGAATGTAGAGGGCGGTATTAGATGTTTGAATATATAATTTTGTTTATTTTATTATATTAATATAAGTATAAAGGCGTTCCTTTATATTGGTTTATTTTGGGTTTAAGTTGTTGTATAAGTAAGGCTTCTTTAATTTTGCGTTTGTTTATGTTTGTTTCTTTATTTAGTATTTGAGTGTTTTCTATGGTTATGTTGTGTTTATTTGACTTGCAGTGTTCGAAAACGTGTGAAGGTGACTTTTTATGTTCTTTGAATCTGGTTTCCATTTATCTACTTGTTTCTCCAATATAGAAGTCGTGGCAGTTATCACATTGTATTTTGTAAATAATGTTGGTGTGGTGTTTGTCAGTGTAGTTTTTATATAGTATAGACCTCAGTTTTGTGCCTGGTTTTTGAATAAATTTGGTATTAACTGGAATGTCATATTTTGTTACTAGTTTTTGCCAAATGTTGGTTATTTGTTTGCTGATGTCAGGAATATATGGTATACAGCAGTATACGGTTTCGTGATTTTTTGATTCGTGAGATATATTTACTTTAGTTGGTTGATTTTGCTTTCTGTCTAAGTGTGTGTATAATGTTTTCTACGTATAATGTTTTCACTTTTACATAGAAGAGCGGTTTGTGATCGTCAGGTTCACAAATGAAGTGGGTTTCTCGTCATCACTAATGACGGTTTGTGCTGATGAAGTATTGTTTTATTTTGTCTAATTCATCGTTAATTTTATCTGGTGAGCATAGATTTATGGCTGTGTTTATTTGATTTCTTATTATGTTGAGTTTTTGTTTTGTTTCATGTGCTGAGTCCCAAGGAATGTATAGTCCAGTATGGGTGATTTTTCGGTGGATTTCTGTTTTGAATTGTGTGTCGGTTCTTGTAATTTTGAGGTTAAGAAATGATATTTGATTGCTTTCTTCCTGTTCACATGTGAAGTTAATGTTGGGATGTATAGAGTTAATGTGATTGAAAATATTAAGTATGTGTTCTGTAGATTTGAATATCGCAACCGTGTCATCTACATATCTGTACCAGTATAGTGGTGGATGTAATGCTGTGTTAATTGCTTGTGTTTCAAGTTGTGTCATAAAAATATTGGCTAGAACTGGTGATACTGGGTTGCCCATGCTTAGGCCATTTCTTTGTATATAGTTTTGGTTGTTGAACATGAAGTTTGTCTTTGTCGTGGTGAATTCTATGAGGGTTGCTAACTGGTTACTGGGAATGTCTATAGTTGGGTTAGGGTCTCGGATATAGAGTTCTAAGGCTATCTTGCAGGCTTCAGTGGTTGGAACTTCTGTAAAGAGGGATATAACATCGAAACTGGCCATTAAGGCTTTATGATTAAGTTGATTTAAATTAGACTTGAAATTAAAAGAGTCTTTGATGAATGAGCTGGCTGATGTTACATATTTGGAGAATGCCCATGCTATGTATTTACCAAGATTGTAATTAAACGATTCACATGTGGACATTATTGGTCGTAATGGACAATCTGGTTTATGAGGTTTGGGGATGCCGTATATTTGCGGTGTGCGTGAGTCGGTTTTACGGAGGTAGGAATAAAGTGTTTGTGAAATTGTGTTGGCTTTTTTCATTTGTAGTAGTAATTTGTTCAGTTGCGTCTCGTGTGTCTTTGTTGGATTTGTGTGTATTGGTTTAAATTTGTTCGTGTCTGATAGGATGTTATTCATTTTTTGGATGTATTCATTCGTGTTCATTATGACTATAGCGTTACCTTTATCTGCTTTTAGAATTTTTATGTTTTTGTTTTGTTTTAGGTTTTTAATGGAATTAATGTCTCTTTTTGTAAGGTTGTTTTTTAGTTTTCTGTTTTGTGAAATTATGTTGATGGTTTTGTGAGAAAATTCTTTGAAAAAATCGTTTAAGATGTTGTTTTAGGTGTTTCTGGAAAATATAAATTTGTAATTTTACCTGGGAAGTTTGGCTGTGGGATGTCAATAAAATTATCTAAGTTGTCGTCTTTCCGTTGGTTGTTTTTGGTTGTTTCCTTGTTTTTGTTCTCTGTAGAAAGTATCACAAGTCTCCTGGCTAGGTCTTCTAAACATGTTTTGATTTCTATGGTTGGAATGTACGTAGGTGCTATTGCGAAGTTGAGTCCTTTGTTAAGTAGATGTATCTCGTCTGTGTTTAATTGTCGGTCGGATCTGTTAATTATGAGGTTAGTCAACGGTTTGTCGTTTTGGTGTTTTTTTCTGTTGTTTGCATCTTAGTTTTTTCTAGTTTTTTGTTGTGGCAGATCTTTTTGTCTCTGTCGTTCTTCGTATTGATTTGGTTTATGTTTTGTTGTATAAGTTCGTAAATCTCTGGTTTTATGCAGCATGCCAGTTGATGGTCTAGGTTCATTTTTTGTTTTGAAAGTCATGTAGTTCTTTGTATTTTGTGTTCAACATGGCTTTAAGTAGTTTTTTCTGTACATTTTGGATAATGTTTGTGCATGTATTAAAATTTTTTGAAAGTTTTACCTTTACAAAATTAGGGGTTAGTTGTTCCTTTCTACATTGTTGAATAAAATAAATGTAATTTCTTCTATTAATAATTCGTTGGTTTAAATTTCTTAGTTTCTTAACGATCGTGTGAGCGTGTACTGTTAATAGTGGTGTACGGTATGCTAGTTCAGACATAATGGTAACAGGTAAGTACAAATACACTGAGAAAAACACAAAAACTTACACTTCTCGTACAATCGCCGTGATGAAATAATAATCAGTGATGTCGAGAAACCCACTTGTTGAGAAATTTATATGCAAAAACGGCTCGTTTGGGTTGAGAAAATATTTTTTAAATAGAAGAGCGAACAACGTTTCGACCTTCTTCGGTCATCGTCAGGTTCACAAAGAAAGAGGTAACTGACCGGAAGCTGACCACATGTTTGAAAGGGGTTGTGTAACTGATTGTCGGAATGTAGAGGGCGGTATTAGATGTTTGAATATATAATTTTGTTTATTTTATTATATTAATATAAGCATAAAGGCGTTCCTTTATATTGGTTTATTTTGGGTTTAAGTTGTTGTATAAGTAAGGCTTCTTTAATTTTGCGTTTGTTTATGTTTGTTTCTTTATTTAGTATTTGAGTGTTTTCTATGGTTATGTTGTGTTTATTTGACTTGCAGTGTTCGAAAACGTGTGAAGGTGACTTTTTTATGTTCTTTGAATCTGGTTTACATTTTTCTACTTGTTTCTCCAATATAGAAGTCGTGGCAGTTATCACATTGTATTTTGTAAATAATGTTGGTGTGGTGTTTGTCAGTGTAGTTTTTATATAGTATAGACCTCAGTTTTGTGCCTGGTTTTTGAATAAATTTGGTATTAACTGGAATGTCATATTTTGTTACTAGTTTTTGCCAAATGTTGGTTATTTGTTTGCTGATGTCAGGAATATATGGTATACAGCAGTATATGGTTTCGTGATTTTTTGATTCGTGAGATATATTTACTTTAGTTGGTTGATTTTGCTTTCTGTCTAGGTGTGTGCGTATAATGTTTTCTACGGTTTGTGGAGGAAACTTATTGATGCTGAAGAAGTACTTCATTATATTTACTTTGCTGGATGCCAAATAAACAGAGTGAAGTTTGAAATTTCATCAAAATGATTAATTCGCTTCGTTTCAATGTGCGTTTATAACGTTTGAAGCTTGTATATGTGTTGTGTCCCAGAGGATACATAATGTTAGCACGCCTCTTTTCAAAAGCAGAGTAGAAACCAGGAAACAGAAAGTGAGGATAACATTACAATTTTAATATACAAGAAACGTCCAAGCATTTGTCTGAACAATACGAACATATATGGAATAAATCGGTTTATTCTTACTCACATCTTTTATTAAATTGCGTTTAAAACATTGCAAAATATGCATGCCTTTTTATAATATTAAGGATTGTGTTACAAGCTTTCCCTCTTGTGTATAAGGCTTACCTTACCACAACATTAGCTCCCAGCTTATCGTAATTAGCAGTTAATGGGCTGTGGAAAAGAGATTATAGATTCATCATTTATACATTGTCGAAATGCTATTACGAAACTTTAATAATACGTGAAATGTGATACATTTATATTAAAACTGTTGGGTCTCAATTAGCTTACCATTTACCCAGTTGACAATAATTTATTTGTTTGTTTGTTTTGAATTTCGCACAAAGCTACTTGAGAGCTATCTGTGTTAGCCGTCCCTAATTTAGCAGTGTAAGACTAGAGAGAAGGCGGCTAGTCATCACCACCAACCGCCAACTCTTGGACTACTCTTTTACCAACGAATAGTAGGATTGACCGTCACATTATAACGCCTCACGGCTGAAAGAGTGAGCATGCTTGACGTGACGGGGATGCGAACCCGCGACCCTCATATTACGAGTCGCACGCCTTGACATGCTTGGCCATGCCGGGCCTATCGACAATAATTTACAGCACAATGTGTATGGGTTTACAATATTTTTTAAAATTATTTAGGTTCTTATGATACCAAAATATCAAGAGCTAGTTAAAACCAGAGTGGTTTAATTGCTAGCATGTAATATTCACTTTTGCTGTAGATTTGATTTGTTTTGAATTTCGCGCAAAGCTATACGTGGGGTGTCTGCGCTAGTCGTCCCTAATTTAGCAGTGTAAGGCTAAAGGGAAGGCAGCTAGTCATCACCACCCACCGTCAACTCTTGGGCTACTCTTTTACCAACGAATAGTGGGATTAACCGTCACATCTTAACGCCTCCACAGCTGAAAGGGCAAGCATGTTTAATGTGACGGGAATTCGAACCCGCTACCCTCAGATCACGAGTCGAGTGCCTCGGCCATGCTGGGCCACTTTACGAGCTGAAGCAAAGAAATTCACAAAACAAAAAAATTAAATTCAAAGAGAAAGTAACCATGTATATGTTGTTTTTTTTATATAGTTAAGCTACATCAGACTATCTGCTGTGACCATAGAGGGGAACCGAACCCCTGATTTTAGCATTATAAATTCGAAGACTTACTACTGACCCACTGGAGCACGAAAAGAAACAGCTAGAAGATTGCTGTCACAGTATATGAATTGAGCCCGTAACCTTCGGATTGCGAGTCGAATGCTTTAACCACTTGGCCATGCCCGGGCCTTTGCTGTAGGAAATATTAGACAACGTACACTTTGAAAACAATGAACATATTTGAGTGTCATCCAAAAAAGTAAAATATTTGAAACTTATCTCAGGTTAAGGCTAGTGAAATACGTTTATCTTTCTTTGTCATTGAAACTAAAACCCACAATGTTCCATATAAACGTGGAACATATTTCTGGATACCATGCATTGAACGCTAGAAAACACAACAGCAGAATTATGAAAATTCCAAGATAGGACTGTAAATGAGTTCCTTAAGAAAAACTTTATAAGCAATGATTTATTTAAAAATTTCTATTTATGGATATTTCGTTCTCAGCTCTTCTGGAAACCTGTAATACACTATAACAGATGTAGGATCTGAAGGAGAATAATTTACTAACTTATGAAATCATATTAGCAAACCCATGGGTCTATAGCCCACATCTACAGGACCACTGTAATACAAATATAATGCTAGAATTACTATCTTTGTTTACGATCATTGTCGCTATAATAAAAATTGATATTTATTTAACCAAATTACCGTAACTGGTAGACCTACTTACTTACGTGCTTCAATGTACATGTAACTCAATGTCAAATTTGGGAATATTATTACCTGTGTGTAGTCTTCTGGACCAAGATGATTCGTTTGGTACCGTTTAGAAGTCAGTGCAATCATCCGTTTAGAAAGAGTTACGTAGTTATGTGACATATACAGACACTAAATCTTATTATCTGGGTGTCTTAGTCGTACATAACAAAAATATAATTTTTATTGCTTACATAATAATTAGACACAGGAATGAGTTGCATTTATTTAAGAAGTTGGTTATTCTTTGCTGTAATAAAAAATTGGTAAAGAGATGTTGGACTTTTTACTTGAAATTAGTCTTCGTGAGCATTTATTTTTTACAGGATAATATGACACATATCTTATAAACTGAAACATTTTGTTTCGCGTAGGATGTGAACAAAGAATTCTTGTGTATATATATATGTATATATTCGCTTTTATGCCAAAAAATAAATATTACCAGTAAAGAGATAACTAACTGTTTTTTGCTTCAATTCAGGTTAACAAAAAGTACTTAGATTAAAATGTAGTTACACTTTGTTATGAAAAATATTGTGACAGTTCATCTTGGGAAAAGGATGTCTTGTTTTGCCAGTGAGATCCCGTTTTAATAGAAGTAAAACCCACCTTTGCTGTTAAACTTTTAACTAGCATTTCTCACTAATCTTCGGTAAATATTTTATAAAATACTCTACAACTCTTCCCTTAAAGTAGCTTCAAATGTGATCATACTTCAAGGTGTTCTCCTTCCATCCGTGAGGTAGTGTTTCAAAATGTTTCAGAGCGATGACCAGTCAGTTTCATTTACTTCAGGTTGGGAGGCTAAATTGGTCATGATATATTATGGACGTTATTTATTTCATATCTCTGGTGGATACAACATGAGTTATGGCTTGATACATTGTCATGGTGAAAAAGATCTTACCCTTCAAAATCAAATTACACCAATTTATGCGGTGTAGCATCATCCGAAACGTCGGAGTCTCTAGTCCGTCCCTGGCGGTTTTCCACTATTCTTTCTTTATAAATTAGACGTTGGTAATACAAGACAGTATAGACGGCTCGTACACTACAGTCTGGGAGACGTGTTCATTCGGGAAAACGGCCCGAAACTGCGGTAACGTGTCTTTGATTCTCGGGTTCTTCGTTTGCCAGGCTAACTACTAAGCCACGCCCTGTGTACTAAATCGGAAGAAGTAGGCAATGCTAATGCCTAGTTTACTTATCTTACTTTCTTTGTTTGGTGTTAAGTAGAAAGGTACAGAGAAGGCTGTTTTTGCTGTGCCCACTAGATTTATCGAAGCCCAATTTTGAGCTAAGACACACCATACACACATATGATTAAAAAAATGTTTTGGCTTCTCTCTGAATGCTGTTTCGTAAGTAATTGAAGAGATCAGGGTACGTTTTAAGTTATTGTTTTGTTGTTTATTGATAAACACAAAGCTACACAAGGGACATCTGTGTATTTCAAACCTCGGTTTTTAGCATGATAAATCCTCAGACTTGCTTCTGAGCTACCGGAGAGCTTTTTATGAATCTGTGAATGCATCATTTTAGATATTTTATGTTGTTAAATTTATGCTTGATAAAAGTAAACTAAATCATTTAATTATTTTATTTGTGCAAAGTGGTTGTTTTTTAAGAGACACAGTGAAAAATTTAAAGAAACATTAGACAGCAGTGTTGAAATTGGTTTGAATATTTGAATTTTAACGTTACAGAAGATTAAGTTGTTTGTTTTCAATAAAACTGTGTAATTACTCAAAATTAAATAAAACTCCCTACAGTAAACACGTATGACCGTGAAGAAAGAACTAAAAAAATTCTCAGTTCAGTTTGATAATTGCCTTCAGGTGGCTTTTTTTTAGTCCTACATCATTCACACACACTATTTGATACCAAAACAGTGAAAAGTGCATAACTGAAAGAGTTTTGAGGCGATGTCTAGATACTTTTTTTTTTTCCTTTAGAAATATATTATTTATAGATGGGTGTATATATATTATAGAGTTATAAATGCACAGTTCATTTAGAAGATACCGTTGAAAGTGTCTTCTCCTATGGCGGCCATGTACAATAACGTTCTTTTTAATTGCTAAGAAAAAATTTATTCTAACAATTAAGTTACAAAGAAGTGTAACTTGGATACTGAAGCTTCGGTTCGCAAGTTGGGTTAAACAACCTTAATTAATGTAATTATAACTTAAATTATAGGAAATTACAGTTAACACAGAGAACATATGGCTTACTATAAAACAGAAGACACGATATATGAAGCTTGTTTCCAGGTTATTTTTATTTTTTTGCTACATTCAATGACGAAGTTTTCCTTTAACAAATGAAGGTTCATCCTTACCAGGACCTGGCCTCACAGTGTATGGAGTGACATGTTTCTACCAAATTATCGGTACCACTTCATGTAGTATTCACGTTCAACTGTGATGAAATACAAAAGAAAAAAAACAAAGAAAACTCTGTACATGTTCCAAAAAATGAAGTGGTACTCTGTTACGCATTCTAAAAAGAATCAATACTGAGTTCCGGTAAGTATCAACAGAATTTAACCACTGATTACCAACAAGATATTGCCCTTAAGCGTTTAAGGTGCATTAATTAGTCACACAAAGTAAAACATGAATAATACATGCATCCGAATGTTAAGTGGGTTTAAAAAAATAGTTGGACTAAACAATGACTTTTATTTTGCAAATTGAGTGCTGTTTTCAGAAGAGATGAGAACTGTAAGGAAGATAATTAACATTGTGTTAAATATTGGGTTAGCTGTTTTATTTCGCTCTTTTATTACGTTATTGCTTAGGATGCTGGTTCAATTCATTCACTTCATGTACGATATGAGCACCATAGGAAATAAAAGATTTGGGAAAAAATGCGATTTTACTTGCGCTTATAAGAATTATGCAGCACGATTAATAACAACTTTCACCTTCTTTAAAGAGACATTCGATTTATGCTCTTCTCTAAGGATTTAAAGGAAATATTAGTTTCAACATTTAAAATACATTTTAGTATTATTTATATTTAGTTACGTTGTTATATTACTTTAATAACAGACCGAAGCCAATTTTTTAACCAGAGTTAATTTAATACAGATAAAACTCTTCAGAATATTTTAATAAATACATTAACTCAGTGAGCTACAGTTATGAATTTTTATATTTTATCAACTTAATATCAAGTACCAAAATTACTTATTTTTATAAAAACATTACACCTACAATGGATTTTCAGACAATTAAGAGCAGACAACTTGTCATCCATACAACTAAGTATAGAACTAAACCCCTGTAGGCTTTTAATCCTGAAAATGCTTTAACCAATTCAGCAGACGTGACTTGAATACAGATACCAAATGTAATAGTAATGACGGTCAGTAATTTTTGTAATGGATACGAGCTTTACTGTTTTTTACTTAATACGTGGAACTATCCTGATACAACTGCTTAACTTATCTAATTATCTGCTTAAATATCTAATTTATGTCTAGATTCTTGTATACGTTTTTGTGTCTACTTTTTTAAAGGATAAACTGTTAACAAAATATTCCTAAACCAGGAAATATCCTTATTGAATTTTCATCTACTCTAACGCCCCTAGTGGCACAGTAGTATGTCTGCGGACTTATACTGCTAGAAATCGGGTTTCGATATCTGTGGTGGGCAGAGCACATATAGCTCTTTGTGTAATTTCGTACATAATAACAAAAGCAAAACATTTACTCTAAACACGCAGTAAAAAAAACTACTGTCTAACACTTTATGTCAACATTTGATTGATTTTAGAATTTTGCGCAAAGCTACACAAGGGTTATCTGGGCTAGCCGTCCCTAATTTAGCAGTGTAAGACAGCTAGTCATCACCACCCACCAACAGCTCTTGGACTACTCTTTTACCAACGGATAGCGGGATTGACCATCACATTATTGCGCTTCTACGGGTATTTGGGTTTGGCTTGATTGAGTGGTTAGCGTGCTGAACTGTCGAGTTGAGGATCCAAGGTGCGGGTCCAAATATCAGAACAACAACACATTCGCGTTACACACATAAAGTCGTGATAGTATATTGAAGGCAAGAGTAGCCCGATAGTTTTGGGTGGGTACTATTAACTGCTTCCACTTTTTCTAATAGATTAGACACAAATCGGGGAGAACTAATGTAGGTAACCCATGTTTAGCTTTACGCGATTATCTGAACTGAATCTACCGAAGCTCTTGACATATTTTTAAGGTTTATGGCTGTTCTTGTTGTTGATTATATAGGATGTGAAACCATTACTGACGGCGAGTAATCTCCTCCAATCAACGATTCCTGTGAAAAATATTCTGACTAACGTATATATAACACCTCGATCATTGTGCATGTTTGTCAGGTGAACACATAAGTTCGTTGGTTAGTGTTCAAATAGCAGCTAATACTGTAGGATGTGTGGTTCATCAGTTATGAAAACCATAAGCGTACCCGTTAAGGAAGCAAAAGGTGTATAAAGGACAATGTTAATTAATGTTTTCCTTCCATTTTAATCAAATGCTTTATGGAAGGTAGTAATTGATTCGTGTAGTTGATCAAGTACTTATGTTTTATTCCAAAATCAAAAGTCCATAAAAAAGTCAAAATTTTTTTATTTCAAGGGCTTTTTAAATCCCTTTTATTTGGTAAAAGTTTTAAATCAAAATAGCTCAAGTACTCCGTCGGACAGTTTCCAATTACCATACCAAAAATTTCCATAATCAAGCCAACCAACTATGGGTGCTAGATAAATGCTAACATACACATAACGGATCATATATGTTATAAGGTGATAGAGAGTACTGGATGGATAATAATATTTTCCGTATAAAAACTATCCGCAAATGTATTCTTATAATATTTATACACTATCAAGAGAAACCATACAATAGTAAACTGTACTTTTGTTTCTCGTGGCTGGAGTTAAATATATTCACATATATTGTAAATTCGCGATATTTTCTCTATCAACGACAGAAAACCTCCACTCAATAGTAAGAACGTTTTTAATACAATTATTTTGAGTGACGTATGATACGGTGCTAATTATATTTCAAAAATTATGTACAAGTCAACAACACGATATCTTCATATCTAGTGCCGACGAAAGCTTTCGCCCTTTCGACCGGCTGGGTTACAAAGATATGGTAGCGATTGATATGCTGTTTATTTTACGAAATTGTTTCCCATAAGCTGTTACGGTATGAACTTGGTGAAGCATAATTTTTCGTCAACTCCACTTATATCGCAACAAATCAAAATTAGTGTAAGAAGTTTTAACTTGATATTTTTTATCTATTTGTGTATGTTTATTTTTAGAACAAAACCACACTAGCCTGTCTGCTGTGTGAACCATGGGGAATCGAACCCTGGAATTTAACCGAAAGGCAGTTATTTATTCATTGTTTAGAAGAAATGGCGGACCAGATATATAGTCTTTTTATTCTAAAGCAATGCTAGAAACCAGGTTTCAATACCCATGGTGGGCAGAGCAGAGGTAGCCCATCGTTTAGCTTTCTGCTTAATTACAAACGAACACATTTTGATTCCAGAGCGAGTCAAACCATTAACACTCCTACGAAAAGTGGGGCCTAATAGGCCCCAGAGCAACTTGAAAGGTTATTAATATTAGACTAATAATTTTGTATTTAAATGAAATTGCCATTTAAATCCATTAATGAATGGATTAACGAGATTCCCACTGTCCCTATCTACTATCTAGCGAAACCACAGCCAGGGGAACGGGCTTGGAGAAATCAGGACTAGAAACGTCTTTTCGTAGGAGTGTTAAAGCCTCAACTAAAGTGTATTAGTAAATACTGATAAGAAAGTCTTCCGGTAGATCAAACGGTGAGTCTCTGAGGTCTTACAAGATTAGAATCTGTGTATATATACCAGAGGCGGGCAAAGCACTGTGTAGCTTTGCATTTAGCAATAAACAAACTGAAACAAAATCAATGAAAAATGCAACAGGTAGCTTGAAACACGAATAAAATGGTAGTCACAGATCTTCAAAGAGAAAGAACTAAGATTCAGCAATGGTAATATAAATGGCCGAAATATTTACACGTACTTGTTCATAACGAAATTCATTGTAGGTTACAATGCTTTAAAAATGGATGTGCCAAAATGAAATATCAGCTAGGACGCTCTAAATTAAGAACTTTTCGCTACAGACAAACTTTGTAACTTAAATTGTGACTAATTCAAAAATCCATCAGGTTTAGTTCTTCGTTGCTTTATCTAAGTGGATTTCTCAATCTCCATCCTGCAAGTCGTATCTACTGATCCATTCATTTTTTTTTTCTGTGGATCTATTTATTTCTTGGTTTATTGAACTACTGAACAACATCATTGCTTTGTTTTGTATAACCCTTTATCAACCTCTTTTTATTGGTATTTTTTTCGTATTCTTTACGCAATTACCTCCTTTCCGGAATTGGACGAAGAAAAACTGTATATTTCTGAGTATTTCTTGTATCATATCTAACTTTCTGACGTTCTTTTCAATACACCTGATGCAATATACAGGTCTTTTTGGGGTACATGTGCATGTTTTAAACCTTTGAAAACAACTCTTTATCCGAGGGCTTGTGGTGCTTTATGGACACCCTGTCACAGGATTTGTATGTTGTTGTTTTTTTATATATACCTTATCAAGGGAGTTGATTCTTTTAAACACCTATATCTACTATTTATACTTTACGGACATCATTGCATTCACTTCAAGGTTAATATTACTGACACAAACATATTTCATTTATTGACAGTTTCTGACACTGCAAATATGGTAATTAACAGAATTGAAATAATAACGAAGATGCTGTTAATTACATTAACTTAATAATTATTTATTATTTCTGATATATTCCCCTAGTGCGTCAGCAATAAGTATATAGACCTAAAGAGCTAAATAAAATGTAACTTTGTACTTACACTAACTGTCCTTTACGACACATGCGCTACAATGGACAGATTTTTTCTATGACACTTCATAGTTTTATATGTTATTGTGTATGTTTTAATAATTTGTCAGATGTGTCTAGAGCTACTCCTATATTCAGGTAATAACTGAACGTTCTCAGTAGAATGTTGATGAATCACCCCGATCCCGTTTCATAGATTTCTATAACGTTTTATGCACAGGTATACATTTGAAATGCACGTACAGCCCGAACACGAAGATTAATATAATCAGAAAGTGTATTTAGTCGATTGGCTTTTCTTACTGTCTATGGAGTAACTTTTTCAAATACCAAGAAATTTAGTGTATTCGCATAAATTATATATGAAATAACATAATAAGTTTAGTAGCATTTATAATGTATCGTCAAAGTTACTCGGGAAAAGGAAGTTATTGTTAACAGAGGTTAGTTGTTTGTTTTAAGGCAAAGCTGCATAATGATATATATATATATACTGTGTTTGCTGTAAGGATCGAAACTTGAATTTTAGTATTTTAAGCATTCAAGTTACTTAGAACATTAAAAGAGGTGTAACCATGCTACATTTTTCTGAAATGTATTAAAAAGATAAAAATAAACTTTCAAGAATCAGTTTATTAGAATGTAGAACATTAAATATACTAATTCTTCGTTTAGTTAAATTCTTTATGTAAGTATGTAAATTTAAATTGATATCTAATTGCTTTTTGAGTTATTTTGAGCAAAAATAGCAAAGCACTACTATGTTTCCAATAAGATTTAATGGCCAACACTTACCTGTAACATTCACAAAACTATTCGTAGTTAAGTTAGTAAGAAGAAAGTTAAAATATTTTTTTTACTGAAACATTTGTTTAACTTTAAGCACCAGTTTAGAGAAAACAAACTGATTACACTTAGAGATAATCTTTTTCTATAATAATAGTGAGAAAAACGTAATTGTTTCTGAGTTATTTGATCATGATGATTTTAAACATCATGTTTATAATTACTGATCATCCCTAGTTTCCAAGTTGTGAGAGGTTTATTAAAATTATTCTTATATCTCGTGAAATCTGTATACTTTAACGTGTTTTTCTCATGTCAACAACATGAACAACAGCAATGAATGACTTAGTGGTTTTATTGTGTAGAACTACAGCTTTCAGCCTTAGTTTAGAAGTGTTAATAAAAAGTCTCCATTCTTGAGGATGATGCTCAGTACCTAATTCTTCTATTAATGCACCAACATTTGTACAGAAACACAAGGTATCTTAATACTGTGGTCTAGACATTGATGGCGACCTGGTTAAATTAAAAGTCTTGTTACTGGAACTAATACATGCCATTACTGTAAGTGAGACACAAAAACAAAAATCTTCTCTATGCTGCTTTGATAGAGACAAGTCAAGAATCAAATCGTATGGCTCTTCTTCTTTGATTAAATGAGGCAGCTTATGTTGAGGTGCAACCGGAATAAAATTACTTGATGAAGAGGACGGATACCATAATGATCTTCTTTGAAGGTTAACTTTTCTGTTTCTTATTTCGCTGGCGGATATGGTACTGGAAGATTATTCCAACTAGGTACTAGTTTCATTGCAGTCGCAATATTTGGATATTTAATGTATTCTTAAGTTTTGTCTAAATATACAGAAGCATTATTTATCCAAAGTTTGTCAGTTAAATGATCATGTCATAAGAACTACATATGTTATACTTCTTCACTTCTTATTCAGTCACTGTGTCAAGCCATAAGTACAAACTGACAATATGTACATGGATTCCAATATTTTTGTTGGTAACCAATTTTACTCAAAAATATTTGTAGTAAGCTACCTTTACCATGTGTGTGATGTTTTTCTTTCGTGAAACTGTAAGATATTTTCAACAAATATACTAGAAACTGTGTAGATGTGTTTTGCAGTTTTGGACTTTAATTGAACTTGAGGTAAATAACATTTCAAATTATTTTTAAAACATATATATAAATTTATGCATAAAGAACTAGAGTTGAAAAGGTTTTAAAAACAACGTTTTGAAGAATTGTATTATATCGTGGGTATGATGCAAGGAGGAAGGTCAGACTTCCTTTTCACTGTGCACAGAGCGAGGCGAAGTAACCAACTGAGTGAGTGAGAGACAACTGAAAGAGAAAGAGAGCATCTGACTTTGCCCACTTTTTATGTTCAATCTAGGAACTTCTCAAATTTTTAAGCAAATTGATCACGTGAGCATTTTGCTATTCACAGGCGGAACATGTGTGTGTGTGTGAATGAATCAAAAGTAATGTAATTCGCTATAATTATATCATGCTGTTATATATATATATTATACCAATACAATACAGTCAGTGTTTCAAATTATCAAAAATATATGCCTTTTTCCCATTAAACTTTCCAAGTCATTTTAATTTCACAGCAAAAATCTTTTGTACTGATTGATTGCATGGTATTTCACACAGTGCTGATAAAATATTGAGATATTACAATAACTCAGAATCTAGAGGTGATGAGTAAATTCTGGCCACATTTTTAAATCAGCACCATCAATTTACTCTGAATCATTTTTCTCCATTAGCAAATGTTTTTAGTGTTATGAATCGCTGCTTTTATTTGCAATAGCCCTTTCTTGAAGACATTTGCACTGTTTTCAATTGAAGCTGATACTATAATGGACGTAAGATGTTTGTCAGCATCCATGTATGTATCCAAAATACCTTTGCTAATTATTGAATGGCATCGCAAACAAAAATTCATAAAATTTTCACACTTTGGGTACTTGCCCTCTCAGTAGCATAGCGAAATGTCTGCGGACTTATATAGCTAGAAATCGGGTTTTGATACCCGTAGTGGGCAAAGCACACATAGCCCTTTGTGTAGTGTTGTGCTTATTAACAAAAAGATAAAAACTTTGAGTATTCAAGAGTCAAATGCTTAGAAAAATAACTGTAATTTGTGCAACAACTGTTTCTTTATAACAGAACACAATTCTGAATAAAAGTACTCCCTTCACAATAAGAACACATCTTTCACCAGGACTGTACTTGAAGGTTTAATTATACTTTTATTAATATGATTTTAAATATAGTACTGAGAAAATGGAGTACTTAAAAGCTATTTTTTTTCAATGAATGGTACCACTTTCAATATATCAAAACATTACAGTTTATCTCAGTAAAATTTATTGAGCTCTGTACATTTTATATCACATTGATGCAGTGTGTTACGTACGATTAAGTAGTACAATTCGAACACTTTCCTGTGGAAAACTCCACCCTCCCCCAAAAAATCTATTCTCGCAAATATTAAATTCTGCAGATTTTTTTCAATTATTTACAAGTAGTAAGTAATAGCACAAACCGCCGCCCGCAGGGCGGCGTTTCTGTTACTATATATAGCAATTATAACTATTTAAAGAATAATACGACAAAACTTACTTTATTTATATTTACTTAACTGTAAATTTCATGAACAATGCAAGAATTTTACGATGTAAGATTACTCATTTTATGATATAAGATTACTCAGAATGTTGTAATTGTTTATTTTCTTGCTAATACACAACAAGAATTTACTTATAGCTGGTTTATGGTAACACTACTCTCCAGAGAAGCATGCGAATGAAAGGTGGAGAAGAACGTATTTATCGTCATTAATTAACAGTTAAGCCTACATCACCTGTCTCCCGCACTTATTAGATTTAAAACTGATACAGTTTGTATAATAACTAAGTAGCTATGTTAATAGTCATCAGTTTTACAACTGAATGTATTTTTACAGAATTTATTCAACAACTTTTATTAAATATTAAAAGAGATGAAGTTTGGCAGGGTAGTTTACCATAAAAATTTAACAGTGAAATTAAAACAAAAATAGATTATATATTTATATTCGTATGACGTATATATTTCTCCTTGTGGTGTGGCGTGAAGAATTATATTTATATCTTTTAAAAAGATTCAACTACTGAAGAATTAGAACAGAGTAAATTTACATGGATTAAGACAAATTACTGAGTAGATAATCTACAAACTTACCCAAAGGTGACACACAATGAAAGCATTTTGTCAAGAGTATTTTGCCATTGACTTTCAACCCAGCCCGAATATAAACCACAAAACCTAGAATTAGTCTATATCAGGGGTTCCCAAACTTTTTAGATTTACTGAGCTTCACATCAGAAAGAAAAAAACATTCCGGAGTCTTAATTATTTTTTTCTTAAAATATACTAAAAATAGAAATAATCGTTCACTAGCAACAGATAAAGTTCACTTCAAACTTTTAGAATATAAATTTATTACAAATATCAATATTTAAAAAAAACATTTTTGCTTCTACTTACATGTTCAAAAATTTCTGCTTGAAAAATTTATATCAATAAACGTACAGTGTATTTATTTATTTGCTAGTGGCTCGGATGGGCTTGCTTTTGTTTACAAAGTAGTTCAGTATTTGGAGTTATGGTTATTACTTGTAAGCGCAAAATATTTTCAATATTTAGCCTGTTTCTTATCAATTCAGTTGAACAATTTGCTGACATATCCCTGATTCCTCGAGAAACCGAGTTGTTAGGAAGGGGCACATAGTTAATGTTTCTAAGAAATTTTTCATCAATCGTGCACTCTACCAAATATTTTGCGCATGGTTTTATTAAATCCTCTGCAATTATATGAGGTTCACCTGTTTTTGCAATAAGGTAACTAACACGATATGAAGCAATAAGAGCACTTTTGTTGTCCTGATGGACAAACGAACGAAATGTAACTTTTCTTGCACTTAATTGCAAACACTTTCTTTTAAAATACTCTAAAGTTGGATTTTTTAATTTGGAGTGTTTGGTTTCTAGATGCCGTTTTAATTTTGCTGGATGCAAACTACTGTTACTCAATACTGTTCTACATTCAACACACAACCCACAAGGTCCATTTTCATTACCTGTCCATGTAAAACCATATTCAATAAAACTTTCATCATACTTTCTTTTCTTTCTTGTTGCATCATTCTACGTTGAAGTGTTTGCACACGACGATAACGCCGATCAATTGGTATTAGGCCTAGGCCTAGGAAGATTTTTACTCGTTCCAGATTTATTACTGATATTCAGCCACTTATTCATTATAAGGGTGACAACTAATTATTAATTCGTCTAAAAACGCATTCTTATATCTTTGGTGCTTCAAAAGTATGTTCAGACATAAAATAGCTTTTTAATCAAAACTCGTTCAAGCACTGAGTTTTATCGTCATACAATGACATGCTAACCTAAGATCAGAGCTGCCATAACGAAGTCAGAAAGAAAGATTTGTGGAAAAAAGGCTAGATCGCTAGAATAATATATTTTTCTGAAGGAGAAGGATAACCTATTATTTTTACATTTTTTTTGTTTTTTGACACAAATTTTTAAGCCAAGTAACAAAATATTAAGCCAGATCTGACGTACGTTTAAACCTTAAACGAAGTGTAGCAGAGTAAAATATGACGTCATGCGGGTGTATGACGTGAGAGGGCTCATTGAAACTAAGTTTGTCTAATTAAACTACAACGAATCTAACCTTACTTAACAGTTTCCAATTATAATTGTTATAAATATAATTATACTTTGAAATTGAAACAATTGATACTGCATCTAATTGCATCACAATGTTTCAAATTTGGACAAGTTTCAGCTGTGACGTCATGTTTAATTCCTTTCGAGATTTAGCCGCTAATCCAGTTCTGGCTATTAAAAGACAGTTGGCATCACTACCCAGGGTTGACCGATGTTTCATACGAAAATTACGAAACTATCTTGCATCTCCAATGATGCATTCGATCTTGAGATGGTGTCATATCTATTAGCAACCAGTGGTGCCATTGTCGAAGTAAATTGATTGTATTAACACTTTCACAGCGAGAACTTCCCCTAAACTAAATAAAATTCTCTGATGTTAGACAGAATAAAATATTAAAAGGCCCAATACGTGATAACAGTGTTATATTAAAGATATCTTTTACTTTTTGTACAGCATATTCTGATTCAATTTTATAATTTTATGGAAAAATATTAACATTCTAACATTTCCTCACTGAGCCCCATATAACTATGGAGGAGCCCAAGGGCTCCGCGGAACATAGTTTGAAAAACCATGATTCAGATGATTGCCTCACCACGTAATAAACCGACGACTGACAAATATGACCAAATCTTAAGATCATTATAGTAGAATATTACATTTTAAAGCACATAACATTAAATATTTTAATTAATGCTTGTTTAATTAATTAGGGCTCAAATTCAAACATAGAAATCCAGTAGGTGTTATTGTCTGCCGACTAGCTCACAAAAATGAAATTGACACGTTTAAATTTTGGTTATAATAAAAGTTTTATAACTTTTTTAACTTTAAGTACAGTTATTTTGAGTTATCGTTCGATTATGTTTTTAAATAAGAGGTTTCTTACGTGCTTAATGAAAATAAAACAATGATTTGCTAGAATAATACAAATAATTTCAACAATATAAACATACTTGATCCCCTGTGGCTCAGTGGCATGTCTGCGGACATACAAAGCTAAAAATCGGGTTTCGATACACTTGGTGGACAGAGTACAGATAGCCCATTGTGTAGCTTTGTACTTAATTCAAAACAGCAAGAACAACAACAACAATACAATACTTGGTAGTAATTTCCAGACCAAACAGAATAATAAATTACTCTATTTTGGAGAAGTTCATAGCTTTTCAAGGTTGAGTAACACGTTTTCCTTACTTAATTTGACAAAATATTTCTTCAAACAAAAAAAATTATTTAAATTTTCGCACTATGAAAACGTTCAACGTTAACCTAGAGCTTACAAGTTGTTTAAATCATTTAATATGCAATTTGATGAACAGTGCTACAATAGTTTATTAGTATACTGTAAACTTTTCTTTCTCATTCTGTTTTTAACATTTATCTCTGCCTAAGAATATCAGAAGTTGAAATCTACTGTATATTGAGTAGAACAAAGTATCAAAGATAAAGTCATCAACTTTTTGTTGTTTTCGAGCTCTTTAGACATCTTTGATTTTTTTTTCATATCAGGAAGATGGAAAATGTTAGAATTCTAACAAAATGTGGGGAATCTTCTAGCGTGACTTATGTGATGAAATTTAATTATTCCTTATAGGTCATTAGTCCTAGATAATGTATGTTGGTATTCAGTGGCCTTTATAAAGTCTCTCACATTTCTTATGTTTTCAAGAGTTTGTTTTGTTTTGTTGGCAATAATCCTGTTTATGCCTTTCGTTTTTGTCTGCATTCTGGTTATTCATATAAATTTTCATTTTGTTTAAGCCCACTGTTTCATGTACGTTTCCAGCTCGTATAACAATATTTATTTTAGTTTTCAGAAACGTATGTGTGTGATATTGCATGTTGAATACCAGAACTCATCACGCCAGATGGTTACAATCCAACCTTAGCTATAAACCTTTACTGTTTGCGCAGAAAATATATACCAAGAAAAGTAGAATTTAAATAGCTGGATATTTATCTTTAATCTGAAATGAGAAATACTCTTATTTTTTGTTATTCGTTCGGTAATGTTAGAATATACACTTACATTTGCAGTTTTGTTTCAATCTTTAAACTGAAAACACCTTGTTTTGCATAATTTTAACCTAAGTCTGCAAAGAGTAAAATAGACGCCAGTAATAACGTTTTGTTTTGCATATTGTTACAGATATACCGTGAAATTTTAATATATTTTCAGTAAGTATCTTTTATGTATATATTATCAAAAACTATCAAAAGGAAACAAATTGTGTTGTTTTCTTACCAAAAATACAAAGACTGTCGGAGAGTAATTAATGTAAAATATATTGGGATTGGCTTATGTCTTAGGATTGAGTTAGTTAAAAAAAATTCTTATTCTAGAACTTCAGTATATTACGATATTACATTTAAAATTTCCTGTATAATATATATCACTTGCGTATCGTCTGAACTATATTTTACATCATAAATTAAAATAAGTAAATTTAGGTGAATATATAACTAATTCTGAAAATACGTCAGAAATAAAAAGTGTTCTCTCATTGCATAATATTATATAATAATTAATAATATTATACAATATTATTAATATGTATTTTAATATTAGTAATAATATTATATAACAAGTTTTAAGAATATAAGGATTCAGATCTATGATATAAATACTAAAGTTATTTTCTTATCAACCATAATATATTATTCAAAAGTGGATGGATTAAAAGTGAGTTCCCTCTTTAAAAAACAAACAAACTTGCCTTCATCGGATTGCGCGCCTCAATTCCAGTCAGGTCAGTGGTAAATTAAAGTAGTCGCACATCCCATCCCCGATGGGTCAGTGGTAAGTCTTCAAATCTACAACACTAAAATCAGGGATTCGATTCCCCTCGGTGGACACAGCAGATAGCTTGATGTAACTTTGTTATAGAAAACACAAAAGTACTTGGACTGCTAATATCCGAGGCTCGATTCGTCACTGGACACAGCAGATAATGTCGGTTTATGCTGAAATAGTTTAAAAAATCATTTTGAGTTATCTAATAGAATAACGAAGAGCTGAACGTTTCAAATACTATCAGGAAAAAAACCACAAACAAACCTGATAACAAAGAAAATGAGTAATTATGCATATGTTTAATAGCTGTGTAAAATACACCATTTTCCTATTACATCATCTACAATCTTACATTAATTTATTAAGATATGTACGTCTTTCCTTTGCGGGAGCTCTTTCCTCCTATGTTTCCTCGTCAATGGACACGACGCAGATAAACCCATTGTATAGCTTTGCGTTTAAAAATAAAACAAACAAAAATGTTGTACAACAAATACTTTATCCATAATTTAGAGGTCTTGAATTTCGCGTTATGCTGGGATACAAGTAATTAATGCTTTGGTAGTGTTTTTCTTTTTCAGTTCTTCTAGGCCGGGCATGGCCAAGCGTGTTAAGGCGTGCGACTCGTAATCTGAGGGTCGCGGGTTCGCATCCCCGTCGCGCCAAACATGCTCGCCATTTCAGCCGTGGGGGCGTTATAATATGACGGTCAATCCCTCTATTCGTTGGTAAAAAGTAGCCCAAGGGTTGGCGGTGGGTGGTGATGACTAGCTGCCTTCCTTCTAGTCTTACACTGCTAAATTAGGAACGACTAGCCCAAGTAGCCCTCAAGTAGCTTTGTGCGATATTCAAAAACAAACAAACAAACAGTTCTACTAATCAAGTTTTTCCAAGATTAGTTAACGTTTTGAAAGTAAATAATATACTAGTATAAAAGTCCGTCAAAACTCACAGGAACCAAAGCCTATCAAAATCTAATCATCCATTATACATTTATAACTGCCCGTAAACACACATCAGAAAAATAAAGGTTGTTCTACCTTCGGAAAACCAAATCCTATCATGATTAGCGTCTCCTTAAGAGTGTCTCTTTACAACATTGATCCAGCGTTCACTGATCACAGTTATTTTTTAATCACGTCAATTGTATCATTTCAGTAGGTCTCATAAACCCATGTTTAATGCAAATTCTTGATCACCGTTCAAAAACTTATATTCCTAACAAATGAAAAATTAATTTAATTTGGTGTTAAGTAAGTTGTTGGTATAAAATACCCCTCGTGGACAGGTTATTATATAGCAGAAAGTGTGCCGAAATGTAGGAGCTGTGTTAAAGATTGGATTCAACTAAAATGATATCAGGAAAACAAAAGAAGAAGTATTATAGAAAAAAATACGGTATGTAAGTCACGAAAGTAGGAGAAATCGAGCGTGACCAAATGACAGATTATGATATATACACATGCACACATATATATATATATTAATATTTAATACTGAATATTGAAGATGGCCCGGCATGGTCAGGTGGGTAAGGCACTCGACTCTAATCCGAGGGTTGCGGGTTCGAATTTCTCTTACACCAAACTTGCTCGCCCTTTCAGGCGTGGGGGCGTTATAAAGTGAAGGTCAATCCCACTATTTGTTGGTAAAAGAGTATCTCAAGAGTTGGCGGTGGGTGGTAATGACTAACTGCCTTCCCTCTAGTCTTTCACTGCTAAATTAGGGACGGCTAGCACAGACAGCACTCGTGTAGCTTTGCGCGAAATTCAAAACAAAACAAACAAATATTGAAGATGACGTCAGTTTGTGTCGCGCTGCTACGAAATTTGATGCATGCACCAATGTATTCCAGTTAATATAAGGAAACAATAGTAGCTGTTATATTAAATGTTTAAGCAGTTATTTTATCATTTCCATACGCCCTGCATGTTATGCGTTACAATATTGTTTTCCTCAAGTGCATGCTATTTACATTCGTTCACATCTCAAAAGAGTTAGTTGAATGTAGACAGGTAAGGTTACGTGTTGAATGCCCGCTTATTTAATATGTATCTGTTTCCTTACAATAAGTACGAAGGCCAACAAATATGACACACATTTTTCAGAATAGAAAACGAAACACTTTTTATTCAGGGGGGATGTGTGTCATAAGTTCAAACTTATGTTCCCAGGTGTTATTTTTAAGTGACCAGATAACGGTTAAAGGAGAATAAAACTTAAAATCTATCTTTTCTTTAAAGAAAACATCGTATGGTGAAAGATAACGCTCAAGTCAGTACTTTCATTGTTAGTTTGATAAAATTATGAATATTTTGTATTTTTCCCTATCTATAGACGTATTTGATGCAATTCAGTTTTCTGCAACTCGTTGTGAACAATATTTTATCCAAAACTCGTGCGTGTGCATTGGCTCAGTGGTAATCCAGGACGGCTATAACGCTGAATTTTAAAGTTTTATTCCTGTAATATAAACAGTAGAACCTTTCCTTAAAAAATTCAGAACTCTAAGCGATGAAATGTGAAAAAGAATAAAATTAGAATATTAATGTTTGCTGCTCAGATAAATTTCAGTGAAATCTTAGGTTGCCTAAACATTATAATTAGAGATAATTAGGTTTAAGAAACTGATATACAACTAAGCAAGTAGACAAGAAATTGTGTAGACCTATAGAAAAGGTATGAAACTTGACAACTGACAACACAAAGAAAAAGTCCGTCGTAAGCATTTATTTAAAAAAAACACATATCATATATAATATTCTTATTGTTCAGTTTCGAGATTTTTATTCACAAAAAATCCTGATAAATGGTATAATGTTCAAGCATTAAAACAACTGAGCTTAGAAAATAACATATACTTATTTAAAGAGGATGAAAGTATTATGTGGAAAACCATAATGTTTACAAATCTATTTCCAGTCCACGAAGAGAACTAATATTAACTTGAGTGAGCATTTCTGTAGTTACACACTTTGAAAAATCGAATGGTTCGATGTCTGAGAAAAATTCTACCTTAAGCTATGCTTTAGCTAACGATTTCTCTTTAAATACACACAGAACTGCTCTGCACCTTGGCTTTGGTGTGGGTGAAAAGACGGTAGGTAACTCTCTGCTAGCCCTACAAAGAGTGCAAACACTCAGGTCTCTGCAACACCGTTAACAATTTTACTATTTTTATCGATTTTGTATAATACTGATATAGCTTCCAAATATTCTAAAAATGCTCATATATGAAATACTGATGTAAAAGCCGAAAAGTTTGTTTGAAAATAATTTTGCTTTGACGTTAATTGTTCGATTCTTAGCAACACAATGCAACGACCAAATGACCGGTTTAATTATGGAATTGTACAAATGTGTTTTACACACATCGTATTAGACTGTTAAAGATACATCAGACAAATTAAGTCACATTAACTGTAATTTATTGTTCATAAATGAGGAGCTTTTCCCCCAGTCTGCGGAATTATAACTTTTGAAATAGGTGTCGATACCCTTTTTAGGCAGAGCACACGTAATCCAATGTGTAGCTTTATGCTTAATTCTAAACAAGCAAAAAATATAACTGAGAACTCCTGGTGGCGTAACAACAAACTCGAGAACTTATAACACAATCAAATAGAGTTTAAATACTCGCGATTGGCAGATAAGGGATATTTCATTATGAAGCTTTCCACTTGACAACGAACAAATAAACAAAGTCATAATTGTCATTTAAAATTGCTTATATACATTATCAACAGACTCACTCGGTCAAGTGGTAATGGAAATGTCTTAATTCGATTACGAAACTAAATATCCAGACTACCTTGAAAAGCATAAAAACAAACGCCTGAACTCTTCACGTGGATATAAGTGCTAACCCCAGTATTTTGTTTGAGTATTTTTAAACATGCAAGGTATATTTCAGCGCTATAAAGAATCAACAGAAGTTTGTTTCCTTTAGAATTTTCGCAAGAGGCTACAAAACAAATATCTACTCACAGCCGTTCATATAATTCTGGCATGGCCAGGTGGGCAGGGCACTCGATTCGTAATCTGAGGGTCGCGGGTTCGAATTCCTGTCACACTAAACATTCTCACCCTTTCAGCTGTGGGGGCGTTATAATGTGACAGTCAATCCCACTATTTGTTGTTAAAAGAGTAGCCCAAGAGTTGCTAAATTAGGAACAGCTAGCACAGATAGCGCTCGTGTAGCTTTGCGCGAATTTCAAAACAAATCATATAATTCTGAGTTCATAGACTAGAGGGAAGGAAACTAGTCAATAGAACTCATTGCCAAATCTTGGCCTACACTGATTTCTTCGAATAGTGGAAATTGAAAGTCAATCTTATAGTTAGCCCAAGTCTCAAAAGTCAACGAGATGCGAACACAAAATTTTCCAATTCACAGTCTGGGGACACTAACCATTATTTGAAGAAAGAACATAGAAATAAGTTTTCGCAGTACGTAACTCTTTCTCTCCTAATGACATATTTAACTGAAGAAACTGATTTTGAAGTTATTCTTCCATGGTATTATAATTATAAATTTATTCGTCTTTCTTATGCTACCAAGATAAAATTATATTTCATTTATTTATCCAAAATGCATTTCATACTCTTCATCGTTCTAAATAAAATTAAACTGTAATAGTGAAAAAAAGACATTTCTAATCTTTATTTTCTATTAAATATGTGACTGACATGAATATTTCTCAAAGACGTTTTTTTATTCAACTCATAAGAATTTATAAGTTAGAGCACTGTGAATGAAAACATGACCGAATTATTTCTACCTTCAATCTTAAACGAAAAAAATCGTATAAATCTTTTATATTTCACAATAATATTATTCTTTATATATATATATATATATTGATCCACAAATAATACTTCTGTGAAAACAAACACTTGCAATATTTATTTTTTAGAAAAACAGAACCAAGACTTACAAAAGGAGAAAAACAGACAAAACAAGACACCAAAAGCAACACCAAGTAGTCTGATGCTTAAATCGATGTGGAGTTTTGTTGAAGTTGTATAACGA
Source organism: Tachypleus tridentatus (assembly GCF_004210375.1). Lineage (NCBI taxonomy): Eukaryota > Metazoa > Arthropoda > Merostomata > Xiphosura > Limulidae > Tachypleus > Tachypleus tridentatus. The sequence continues at coordinate 57,797,281 of NC_134825.1, forward strand.
TTTTGAATGGAAAAGTTCTAGTTGTCTGATGTGATTTTTGCCGTTTGGTAACAACACTACCGCTAGCAAGAACGCAAGAACATATTTCCGACAATAGGTTTAATACAGATCTATACAGAGAAACTTACTCAAAAAATTTGATACGATTTACTTTTAAAATAAATATTTGAAAAAAAACATGTGCGTGCAAAGTAGTTTGTATAATATGTATACGTCTGAACACGTATAGAATTTGTGTGCCATTATATTTCTGTGCATATACGATCTCATATTCTTAGAAAGCTACTATTAGTAGCACGTGCTTCCAGCTCGAAAATAACGTTCTGTCTGTAACCTTCTTATTCCTTTTACTCAATAACACACATGATGGTATATTTTTCACTAATGGGTAGATTTTCATTGCAAATTTGATTTGTATTTTGAAAGCAATCTTTCTGAATGGAACTAATAAAAAAATCGTAGTTGTTGTTGTTATTTTTATATAAAAATAAGCAGTTCCACTATTTCGAGATTAAATTAAGCTTGCAGGTTTCGATTGAAATAATATATATTTAAGGTTAATTCATTTTCTCAAAACAAGTAGGACCTGGCATGGCCTAGCGCGTTGAGGCGTGCGCTTCGTAATCTGAGGGTCGTGGGTTTGCGCCCGAGTCGCGCCAAACATGCTCGCCCTTTCAACTGAGGGGGCGTTATAATGTTACGGTCAATCCCACTATTCGTTGGTAAAAGAGTAGCCCAAGAGTTGGCGGTGGGTGGTGATGAATAGCTGCCTTCCCTCTGGTCTTACACTACTAAATTAGGGATGGCTAGCACAGATAGCCCTCGAGTAGCTTTGTGCGAAATTCCAAAACAAACAAAAGAAGTACGAATGTTTTCAGATATCTTTTGATTTACATCTACGGGTACTCTTAATTTACTTATTTATCAAATAAAGTACCGAAAATACTGTTAGATGAAATTTCCATATTTGTTTAATTAATAACAAAACGCTTAAAGAAATAGATTACTTTCTTAGGTGTAATCTGGGGATATACGTTTAATCACAGAATATTCTTAAACTCGTCATAAACCTTAGAAACTGGTCAAATGAGAATTTAATTAGTTACCTGAAACTATTAGCGAAATGGGTAAAAAAATCGTAAAGCTACTAAAATGTATTTCGTTTACATAAGAAAAATTGGTAAATAACTTTTTTTACAATTTATACACAAATTACTGACCCGTCACAGAATTTCTAATTACAAATTAATAGGTGAAACAAATAAAGGATAATAGGAGCTTACTGAAGGCAAAAGTATGATAAAAATTTGTTTTACATTTTCTTTACTAACTAACTATATTTTTAAAACAAATTTATGATCAATAAGGAAGTTAATTAAAATACAGAATTTCTTACATAATATTTACTCAACTTAAGTCTTTCGAGTATAAACTTCTATTTCTCGATGTTCGTTTATTGTTAAGCCTAAATTTACATGAAGGACGACCTTTTCTGTGCTGTTATACCTTTCTGTATTTACTACTGAGTCACCGACATTTCTATTTTTTCATATTTTGTTGCTTTTTATGTTGTGGAGTTTTATAGGGTGAAATAAAAAATCATACCTTCTAATACAGAAAATCAGAAGAACAGGTTAAAAGCAAACTAATTTTAACTGGTATTATGTTATCAAAAGCACTGAGTCTAAACGTCTTGAACAAAAAAGGTAGAAGAGATTGTATTTTGCTTTTGGAGCTCAAAGTTAATATTAGATTAAACTTTGTGATAAACAGCTAGCACCTAGCATTGTAACACATCGATAGAATATAACGTGAATTCCTTATTCAAAGCGGTTGTAATTGCAATAAGATTTTGTATTCTGTCTTTACTGTTATTTTAGAGATAGTCCATAACATCCTAATACGACTTTCCTGGATTTAGATACAGAATCCAGATCTAGTCCGCCCAAAGCAGAGTCTAGATGTTGTTTGTATTACACTATGCTCGACGCAAAGCATAGTATAGTATAATGCGTTATCACCCGAAGATGAAACTTTTTTTCTCATATTATCCTGTCAGTATGCAACAATGTAGAATTGTTCGTATTGTCACAGTATAAGGCATTTATGACTTCCTTAACATTTCTGATGAATGAACAAAGTTTGAATCATGATACAATGCCTTGCAAACGTACTCCCCTTCCTGCAAAGTGTCCACATTATGTTACCGTCTTAGCTTTCAATAATGAACCATTCAAATGATACTTTACATTTAGAATCTACGCAGTCTACTCCGAACTGATAAAGCTAAAAAAACTCCGATATTATACAAGTAATTTAGATTTTCAAAGAAAATTAGAATATTTTCAGTTAATTGTTCAACCTTTTTACTACGACAACCGTAAATCAGTTCAGGTGCAAAAACTTAATTCAAAATATCATAAAATTATTATAATGGTCTCTGTTTCTGTGTAATCAAAGTGGTGTAACTTGACTTCAGAGTAAATGCATCTGTTCAAGCCACAACTCACATAGTGATACGACAAACCAACCATAAAAAATAAGAAGCTTTCCAAACAAGTCAATTATAAAACTATAGAGAATTGCTTAACAGGAACAGATTACAAGAAGATTTCAAAGATGAAATTTATCATTAAGAATTAGAATGTGCTTAAATCCACCAAGCCACTACCTAGATCAGGCCACTCTTTCAAAGTATACAGCCAGGAAAGCAAGAAACTGGTTAGGGATGCCACTGTGAAGTTAACAGTAACTTTGAAAGATTTGCAAAGTTCCATGTCCGAGATGGGAGTCAGTGTTCATACATGGATAGTATCTTGATCCATACATCAAGCTGATCTGTATAAGTGAACGGCAAGAAAGAATATATTACTGAAAATGAATAAACTTAAATCTCGTATAGAATTTGTAAAAAAATGCATGTAAATGATGCTACAGGTATGTTGCAGAAGGTTTTAGTTACACGAGATAAAAATGTAGCTTTTTGGTCTAAATTCAGATACTTACCTTTGTTACAAGCCCAACACAGCGCATCACTCAGTCAACACCATCCCAACTGTCAAGCATGGTTGTGGCAGCATCATGTTATGCATTGGGTTACTTCTCGTTAGCAGGAACTGGTAAGTTGTCAAGGTTTAGAGGAAGGTGTATGGTGCACAGCACAGACGAATCTTAGATGAAAACCTGCTTGAGTTAGTCACGAATCTAAAACTGGGTTAAAAATTCACATTTCAGCAGGACAATGATTCGAAGCACAAAACAAAGCCACATTTAAGTGATTTCACAAAATGAAAGTGAATGTCCTGGAGTACATTGCTTACTCAAAATCTTGACTTGAGTTCAATGGAAAATTGATGACGACACTTAAAGCTTGCAGCTCCTTATCGATTTCTCAGAACTGGAGCAGCTTTTCCAGGAATAATAGGCAAAAATTACACCATCCCATTGTGTAAAGCCGGTACGGACGTATATAAAGAAATTCGTAACAGTAATTGCTGCCAAAGGTTTTTCCATCAACTACTGACGTAGAAGGTTGAATACTTATTCAATTAGAAAATTACAATTTTTATATTTTATTTCCAGATTTTGCTGGCATTCATCCTTCTTCTCACATAACAGTGATAAGTTTAATCATTAGAATTTTGAATAAAATTAAGATCTTTAAAAAAGCTTACATTATTTGTATTTTATCAAAATGTTACATTATTTATATTGATGAATATTTTCATAATGCATAGTATAATTCTCATCGCTCCTAGAGCCAAGGTACTACAGCCATATCCCAACAATTAACAAGCTTGCACCCAACCTACACTAGTAGATCTAAAGTAAATATATTGAAACAATAGGGGATTCCTTGTGCCGTATAACAGTATTCCAAACTCTGGACTCTCGCCATAATATTGGGTGTACCATGAAAACAAAAACTTTTATTGTTGTAGAGTGTGAATTATGAGTTCCAGCCTTACATTGTGGACATGTTGGCTTGACATACTAAACTGTTAGTTAAGCCCTCATTTATTATAAGTGTAATGCTAGAGTGGTATTTTTGTTTCGCAACACATTTCAAAGTTTGCATGAATCAAGTAGTGATTAAGTTGGATAGTGAGGATGATAGTTCTTGTGCTCATCTGACTTAGAACATTATGAGGGCATAAGCGTAACGTACTACAACATTAATATGTAAGACATGGATGTTAAGCACTACAATATTAATACGCAGAGCATGGGCGTTATGTACTACAATACTGATATGCTGATCAAGAATGTTACGCACTACAATATTAACATGCAGGGCATGATTGTTTTTCATTTGGCAGTGAAACGTTTTACCATTTCTTAAATGAACAACATTTAATAAGTCTTACGAAATTACTTTGAAGCAAATCAGTTTTTAATTATTATACTTATATATAATTAGTCAAAAGCGGTTTAGGACAAGGATGTTAACAAGAACATTTTGGTTCAGCTTTCTGATATTTGAATAGAATAGTCATTTATTATAACAATACCAAGGAGATATATAACTCTACAATACACTACTCGCAGTGCTAACGAATTGTATCAAAATTCATGAAATATCAAAATATTTTGCAGATGGAACAATACAGATAGCACATGTAAAGGAAAATGGGCGGTAAATGCTTATTTTATTCGATCCGGTATTGAATTACGTCTATACAAACGTTGAAAGAAGGTATAATTAGCATCAATTATTTAAAAAAACTGCAACTACAGCATTAAAGTCGATTATTTCAGAAACTAATCCACTCTCAGGCATGTGTACATTAGTCTAATTGTATGCTGGATCATTTCCTTTTGTTTTAGCTCCTTAGTTTTAGCTTAAATATAGATCTTTGTCTATTTTAAGATGACATTTTAAATATAAAAGTTGTTACGTCTACTTCTAATTAAAATATTTTAAGAAAGGTAAAAGCAAACATGGATTTCTAAATGACGATATTTTGTCATGTAAGTATTGGTTATTGTCACGTTTCTATTTGCTTCGACTAATTAAAGAAGAAAAATCTTATTGATTTTGCATTAACGTAAAATGATTTTGTTTAGAAATTTCAGAAATAGTATAATCTGAATGAATACAGGAAAAGCTTTGGTCGTGTGCCCTAAAACAACGTTCTTGCCATTACGAGCCTAGAAAATTGATCTGTAATTTCAACGTTACCATAATGTTAGCTAAATAAAATACACCTAAATCTATACCTTCGAAACGTTTCAAGTTAACTAGTGAGAATGCGATGGAAAATCATAAGTAATGGAAGGTGTAGAATTGTGAAAACTTACAAGTAGTCTTTTTTTTTATCAAATAAGGCTGATCGTGACCTAGTATTTAGTGTAGCATTTCTGTAAATCGAAGAATTTATGGTTCGCGATCCACTGTAAAAATGCGCTCAGCACTTTTTTCGAGTGACTACGCTATAAGAATGTCATGCCAAGAGGGTACAAGAGGGTTGCTGCATTCTCTGTAGCTTTTGTGTTTCAGTTTTGTGTAATATTCTGACACAACAAAGCAATTTTATCAAATTCATTTATCAAGACCGATTTGTTTGTTCATGAAACATTGTCCTAATAAAATTACGTTTGAAACATGTTTTTTTTTCCTTTAATTAGTCCATTATGGGTTTTAATTAAGGTTTGTTTTGTCACCAGTTCAGACTTATCTTCATGTCACTGGTCAAGGAGTCTATTATTCAATGATAGGACTACGTAGATGAGTTAGATTGTGAAATTTATTTAAATGTGTAGTATTATAACTTCATAGTCCCGACAACTGATGGAAAAATTGAAAATCAATAAGTTATTAATAATTATAAAATTGCTCTAGATTTTTATCTATTTTACACTCTTATTAGTTTCTCCATTATGGAATTAAAATCAGAGACGTGAAATTAACATTTCAGTGTAAGACATATATTGAAATAATTAAAACTGCTAGCTGTTTTCGAGTGAAAATGGTTAAAGAACTGTTGGTTTCTTCCATAGAACATGTATTATTCTACCTTGCAAAGCTGTTGTTTGAAGTAATGTAATGATGCTTATTTACTCAGTGATGAAGATTAATTTTTTATGATTCTGATGAAATTCGTGAAAAGATTTTCGACGGTTATCTGTTCTAACGGTCTCTGAATATTGAACCAATAGGTTATAGTGAAGGAAGCTCGTCAACATTGCCTAATGCCAACACATAGGCTACTCTTGTAACGCACGTTAGGTTTTAGAGTGCAGAGCACGATTGTGTTTTATTTTAGGTAAGAGGAAGTGGGCCAAGGAACCTTGAATCCACAATCCGTTATACCAATCATTGTGGCGTGCTTGGTCTCAAGGTTTACATCTTTGTGTCCTGTTACACACTTTACGTTAAGTAATTTGCTGGCCCGGCATGACCGGGCGGTTAAAGCACTCGACTCGTAATCCAAGGATTGCGGGTTCGAATCCCCGTCATACCCAACATGTTCGCCCTTTCAACAGTGGGGGCGTTGTAATGTGACAATCAATCCCACTATTCGTTGGTAAAAGAGTAGCCCAAGAGTTGGCGGTGGGTGGTGATGACTAGTTGCCTTCCCTCTAGTCTTACACTGCTAAATTAGGAACGACTAGCGCAGATTTGTTTAGTGTAGCTTTGCGCGAAATTCAAAACAAACAAACAAACAAGTAATTTGTCGTTTAGAGCTTACTTTTGTCAGGATTTTGAAACTACAATGACGCATAGACTAAGGTTATTAAATACCGAAAACTTCATTTACATTACAATTTCAAATTATTTATTTATTTTTATTGTTAACGCGATATAGATTATATCAAATCCATCTCTTGAAATCGAAAAGTTTAAGTTCTAGTAAAACAAATACCAAGTGGTCTTGGAAACAAGGTGATTGTTTATTTATAAGTACAAAAAAGGAAACAATTTAACTAGCTGGTCTAACGCAAGATATTGATAACAAACTGGGTCACACTAAAATCAAAATATAGCTAGTTTAAAAATATAACTAATTGTAGTTTCGTTCAGTCCAGGTCTTCTGTCCTCTTATACATCATCATTTCTGCATGAATTCGGAATGTGCTTATTGTCACGTGAGGATATATATATACGACCAAAGAAGCAATCCGAGTCATCACGACGAACTTGATAGATACACTAACCTATACCGTTATATTATTGATTATTACTTATAAGTAGCAAGGCTTTAAATTCTAACATGTTTGATTAAATATTAAAAGTAGAACCTTTAAAATCCTCCCTATTAATAAATCAAATAACATTCATTTACTTTTTTTTTACAATAAAATTTGTTTAACTTAGGTGATATCTAAGAGGCCCTGCATGGCTAGGTGCTTAGGGCGATCGACTCGTAATCTAATGATCACTAGTTCGAATTCCCGTCACATCAAAAATGCTCGCTCTGTCAGTTTTGGGATCGTTATAATGTGATAGTCAATACTACTATTCGTTGGTGAAGAGTAGCCCAAGAGTTGGCGGTGGGTAGTGATGAATAGTTGCCTTTTTTCTTGTCTAACACTGCAAAATTACGGACGGCTGGCGCTGATAGTTCTAGTATAGCTTCGCGCGAAATTTAAAAAACAAAAACAAACAAACTGATCTCCAAATAATTCATCCAGGCTGAAAAACAATAAAAGTAACAAACAGTGTTATTATTAGAAAAATGGAGTTATGAGGAATTGAAGAAACCTCTTCTTAACAGTGAACTTTCATATGCTTTATCATTTAGTTCCTAGCCGGGGATTAAAGAAATATATAGAGAAAAAATAAATCATAACATCATGTCGCTAATATTAAAGTAATACTCTAAATGGAAGGCAGGTAGTCAATATCACCTACCGCCACCACGTGGGTTGATTTTATAATGCACCTGGGGCCCCAAAGTGCAGGGCGAGATTTTTTTTTTCTTTTGCGCCCACTATATCAAGACTGTATTTTTTCGAGTCTGTTTTATAGATTTTTTCTGTGGCTTACGATAAGTAAAAGCTGTCATTTACTTTAAAACAGTAAAGTCGCAAGTTTAACTTTCTAAACATTGTCGTTTCTCTTTGGTGGCCTGGCATGGCCAAGCGCGTAAGGCGTGCGACTCGTAATCTGAGGGTCGCGGGTTCGCGCCCGCGTCCCTCAAACATGCTCGCCCTCCCAGCCGTGGGGGTGTATAATGTGACGGTCAATCCCACTATTCGTTGGTAAAACAGCAGCCCAAGAGTTGGCGGTGGGTGGTGATGACTAGCTGCCTTCCCTCTAGTCTTACACTGCTAAATTAGGGAAGGCTAGCACAGATAGCCCTCGAGTAGCTTTGTGCGAAAAAACAAAACAAAATTCTCTTTGGTTTCCTTTCCTAAATAACCCATTAAATTCAATTTATTATTATAATTTTTAAATCATACATTTTAAACCTCTTTCAAAACTGTTCATACGTACACTAATGTTTGCGTTATTTTCAAAAAAATAAAACGAATATTTTTCTATCATTTTGGTCTTTATCGTAATTTTGAAATATGGAGAAAACGAATAAAGTGAAATTTTATATATAAGTTGATATTCATCATGTAATACTTATTTCTTTTAGGCTCGGCGTGCTCGGATTGTGAAACCGGTAGCTGACAACACGCGTTCCGTTGTCGAAAAATTGCATTCTATGTTTTAAGGCTATGAGTACGGTGTAAGAATAGCGGTCAAATCATACTATCGTGTGAGATACAAATAGCCCGACAGGTGGCAGTGGGTAACGTTGGCAAACTGATTTACCTCTATTCTACTATTTAAACATCAGTGCTGTACAGATAGCCTTCCCTTTGTGTAACGTAACGTGAAAACTCTAAAACAAAACTTTCCGGTAAGCCACTACCAAGTTATCTTTAAACAGAACATACGGTTTTATCCGTCACTTACTGTTTTGTTTGTTTTTTGTAATATTAAACAAATAACTTTCACACATATATCCATCTTATTCACTTTCTGTTAACATTGATTTTCTGTAAACGTATAAACTCTAAATGATGCTACAGAAGTTGAAACGTAATGTACATTGCCATTTCAGTTCTTGAAAATGTTTTCAATACTTTAACACAGAAACATACAAGATAGGAAGTACTTTATTAAGAAACCAAGTTGTATCCTGGTTGCGTTTTAGTATCTACTGTGAATATAAGTCTGACTTAGCTTCAATAAAATTTCAGAATAATAATAAAAGAAACAGAATACTCAGTTTAACGAATTTCTTTGCTCATACACTTGTCAAATGTATGTTAGAAATAAATATCTTGCAGAGAGATATATTGCCTTCTAAGTTTTCAATCGAATGAACTCCTGAAGCATACAGATGATTAGTAGTTACGTTCTGAAACATTGCAAAATACATCTCAGAATGGTTTACAATGTAAAGGTAAGTCTTACGAATACGTGAAATAATGCTCCTGTCTCCCGTGATGTGTGCTGAAGAAATTTTAGGTGAGAAGAATTTATCATGTGAGACATCTCGCTAGAACATATGTGCCAGTTGGATAAATGGAACACCAGGGTTTTACATTCGAAACAGGACAACATAAAGCGAAAGGAAGAGAAGTGTACAGCCTCACATAGCCCATATTGATCAGAACTTTAACGTGCATCCATTAATCTTTTAGCCGAAGTGAGCTACCTACTGTAGAATTTACAGTCGGCAGAGGTGGTTATTGAAAGACGTATTATATACATATATATGGTTTGGAAGAATTAAAAATAATATATATATATATATATACACTCATTAAACTATTTTGTTTCACCCTTTTAACAGAAATACCAACACACACTTACACAAAAGCGTATATGCATCGAAAACAACTGTTTTAAAATCACTTTAACGAAGTTCCTTAAATAAAGAAAACTATACACTTAATTTCTAGTGAACGATTTTAGAAGCATTTAATCACGTTAATGACGTTGTGTCAATCTTAGTATATTTGTTAACACTAAATCTCACAGTGTGTTGGTTTACTTTATGTGTGGACGTCCATCTAAATTATATGTTCCTTTAAATAAAACGGGCCCGGCATGGCCAAGCGTGTTAAGGCGTGCGACTCGTCATCTGAGGGTCGCGGGTTCGCATTCCCGTCGCGCCAAACATGCTCGCTTTTTCAGCCGTGGGGGCGTTATAATGTGACAGTCAATCCCACTATTCGTTGGTAAAAGAGTAGCCCAAGAGTTGGCGGTGGGTGGTGATGACTAGCTGCCTTCCCTCTAGTCTTACACTACTAAATTATGGACGGTTAGTACATATAGCCCTGGAGTAGCTTTGTGCGAAATTCTAAAACAAACAAACAAACAAACAAACATTAAAAAAAAACAAAGTATGGTGTAGCTTTCAGTAAATAATTATACGAGTATACATACGTGTATATATTCTTTTTAACGAAATCTACTGCACGTAAAAAGATACACGACTTAAGATAAAACAACTAAATAAAAATACAATGTTCCGGAAATATCTAACATAACTACTGACTTTACCACTTAGCATGTTACTTTTTAATAATCGTTTGGAACTAATTTGAGTGCTTAAGTTCTAGACCTTTCTCACACTTAGCACTGTTATCGTTTGGAGTAATTTATGGTTGTAGTTGACTGTTCCTTTTTTTAACAGAGTTTATTGACAGCAGATAATCAAATAGACAGACAAATATATACCTCTATATTATGTTTTATATCAACGACAAAAGTTAACTAAATGAACAAAAACACTTTTATATGATTTGTACGAGTATATGTTGAATTTTTCAAATGCAAAGACCATCTTGCTACAGCATACAATCTAACAATTAAGGTCAGCGTAACCAAATTATTGAAGCCTTACACATGCCAGCGCAAAATAAATTTTCATCCAGCACCACTATTCAAATAATATCTTTAACTTTTTCTCACGATTGCATTGAAGACGTTATTTATGCATACTAATGAGTTTTTCATGTTTGTAGCAAACTGAGGCTTGTAACACGTTTACTTGGCTGAAATTTGTGATACATAACAATGACCATTTGTTTGCAAAAATACTGAGAACATTAAACTGCATATTTGAGATATTTCAATAGTTAAATAATTTTATTTAGCATTTATTTATACGCTAAATATATGTTCACAGAGTGTAAGTCTGATGAAACAATTCGCTTAGACAAAATACGATAAAAATAGTTAAACAGAAACGTAACTAGTTTGACATATAAAGAGCTAGGACAGATAAGCTTGTTTTGCTTGTTACATAAATTATCTACCACAAAACTGGTATTAATATCAAGCAAATACTAACTTACACACACACACACACATACGCTATAAGGTTTTACACTGCAGCACATAAATGTTTCATGTAATCTTTATTTGAATGGGAAAGAATAAGAAACGACCTAAGTAAAGGAAATTAAAACTTTTCAATTCGTTCATATATAAGGTTATTCATAAAATCCTGCTTATTATAAATCAGATAAGTCCAATCATTACTTTATGTAAAGATATGTTATCATTAAACATGTTATTAAAAATCGATACCACTTCTAACTGAACCGGCTAATTGGTATGAGTTCGTGATTTAAGTTTATATGTATCTCATGTTAAAGAAAAGACCGAAAATCAGCCCATTTGATTTCGAAGGGGTTTCTAATTTTGTTTTTAATGATAAGACATTCGAATTTTTTGGGCTGTTTCTGAATTACTGTAAATGCTTTTTAATGTTTCGCAGCGTTACCTTAATTAAAGTATATTATAACCACGGGATATGATGGAGATTTGTATAGACAAGAGCCACCCAATATTTGTATGAATAGCGACGCGTATGTTCCTGAGTACATTTGAGACATTAAAAACGAATAAAAACTAACTTCTTCAATTTTAAGAAGAGGATGATCAAATGAAAAAACTCCTCTATATTTAAGGGTACAATAAAGTTTGAAAGAAAAGCTGAACAGATATTGTCATGTTGATAATATACATACGTGATGGTGTTGCCACTGCATGCGACACTTTATTCTTTACAAGTATACTTATTTAATCTATATGCATAAGAGGCATTATATGATTGACCGCTAACTCCTCGTCCAATACAAATCAATCTCCACCAAACATGGCATGTTGACACCTACGGTCGCCACAAGTAACATGGACAGTCAGATTCCCACTGGGGCTTAGAACCCATTTACTTCCCGTAAAACTACCAAATCAGCACAACGTGACACAGTGATGCAGGATGACATGAGGAAGGCCATAATGAGGGGGATCTCTATATAATCTATATAAAATAACGTCAATATGTGTGTTTATGTGCCCTTACAGCCCTTGCAAAAGTATTTACTCCCTACCAGTAATGCCAATTTTTATGAAAAACATTCGCTAGGCACGGTATACATTTACACATTTCTGGATCAATTAACACCAACCTTAACATCGTAACACAAGATGAAATGAGGGGTGGGAGGTAGACCCCTTCTAATTTCGGAAAAACTACCAAATCAGTACAACGTATCACAATGATACAGGCTGACGTAAGGCAGGCGATAAAAGAGGAGTTGGACTCCCATTTAATATATATATATATATATACAGTCTGAGCTTACCAATCATAACACTCTGAAATGGTAGGATAACGCGGGATTTTGAAGGAACTGTTAAGTTAAGATTTCCTCATTTAATGCTTCTTTCATAATAAAATACATATCAAAGGTCAAAGACTGAGAAAAATATAATAATTTCATATGAACAATGTTTAGTGTTTTTAACAAAACTGAAAACTAAATGCATCTGAATCTTTCTAATTTAAAGAAGTATATATATTTGTTTCAGCCACTTAACACTGTTGTTTAACGCATTTTAGTTTACGTTTCGAAGTCCCTAATTGTCGCTGGAAGGCAATAAAATTGCTATTCATTGCTCTGAGGAACTTGGTTACTTATCGGAACGAAGCAGTATCGTTTATAATAATAATTTGTGAGTCTTAATATATTTACTTTAACGTAAGAACCAAATTTTCCCTGACCTTTCTTTAGGTGTAAGCCGAAAATGAAATTAAAATGCCCAAAGCGAAAGTATTTCGATTCAGGTCTATCAAATATGGATATTACATTTTAAATCTTTAAGAACTGCCCCTTATTTATGCTTATAATTTAAACGGAAGATTCTATATTCCAAGTAGTATCCTCTTTTCAGTAAAACAAAAGATGAAATAAGTATTAATCGTGGATAAAGGTGCACGTCTATGGAGATGACGTTAAGAATTCATAAATCTTAATATTTCATTTCATGAGATTTTATTTTCAGATGATTTTAACTTTAATCTTATTTAATTGATATATTTATGCACCCCGTACAAAGTTTTAGTTACACCAAAATACTTGAAAATCGTGTAGTGAAGTCACAGAGCACATAACAACCGAGTGTTGAAAATAACAACATGATCGTGGTTTGGTACGAACTGACTTCACAGTGAATCATCGTAATTATTTAGCTTTTAAATGTAACTTAGGCAGTGCTACTGCTGAACTTTAAAAACTTATTTTTCTATTCAGTATACTAAAAATCAGTTATGACCAGACAGTAAATGGTCAAGAATCACGTGTCCTACGTTACCTTAACATAATTTTAAAAAATTACGTTAAATATTTTCCCACATGCGTTACAATTGTTTTATCATTATAATAATAAATATATATATATATCTGTTAGGTTAGTTTTAACAATAACTAAACCGAGACCTAAAGTAAATGTCTTACTTTACTTGTTTTGTTTATCTCAAGTTGTTCTGATTACAAATATTCCATCAAGCTACTTTAAGACTACCAAACGAAATTGCTTGAATCTGTCACAAAACAACGTTGATCAAAATAAGTAAATACTTATATTAATGCTTCATTAATTTGAAAAAAAAATTATGATTTTGAAGAGAAATGTAATTTGGAATTATCTGTTAAATTAATAGTCTTTTTAATTCTGTGGCTTCTGCGTGTTTCGAATATTAAACTATATCTTCTTTTATATTTATATACAGTATTTATTCATTCGCGTTCACCTTTAAGATAGGTTTTAATCATTTTTGTTAATTAAACTGCTCTTACATATAAAATGTACATGACATTACGTATTATAAATAACTTTAATGTTTATACTAGCACAACAAAAATCAGCATTTTAGAATCTGAAGTATCAGATAAAATTCTCTCGGTAGATTTATGTTTGTTGTGAGTCATCTTTGCTGTTCCCAACATGGGTATCAGAACCTGGTTTTTAATGTTATAAGCCTTCAAAGGTAAACAGAACAATGGAGAAAGGACCTCAATTCGAAGTACTTTCAACCTAAGCGTTTTCTTGTGAGACACATGAAATAAACGACCAGGTTAGAGACCTCTTAGATTCAGTCAAAATGAGCTCTAATTTTTGACTTCCCACAAAATGGCGTGTTACTAGACAAAAACTTCTTTAGTGTCTACGTGGCTATTTTAAGAGCCATCAGCAACGCTGCCGACTATGTGGCTATTTTTAATTGAAAAGTGGAATCGACTCTCGTTGCTACAACAATATCGCACAAAGTGTGTTCAACTGTATATCACGTCTCAATTTTGGACCTTCGAATTCCCAGCCCGACAAGCAAACCACTAGACCATGCCTGGCCCTTAGTACTGATCCAGAATAAGACGTTACTTAATGGTCTTCTGTTTCAGATACATAAGTTTACAAAAATAGCTTATGCACTTTAGCTAAAGAAAATAACAAAATCAAATGAATCTTATAAATAGGTACACATTTTTACACTCTAGAAACCAATATCTTCAGTTTTGAGATTAGTGCAAAATTTTGTCAAAACATAGAAGTTTGACAAAATTTTGTTTTATTTTAATATAGAGAAATATACTTAGGTGGTTTTTACTGATGAAAGTAAGGTGACTGTTAAGCTCCAGTGACATACATTATAAATGTGTGAAACTTTAACGAAAAATTGAGGAACAAGCGAACCGGTTTCTATCATTGGAAGTCATCAGACACATCGCTGTAGACTCGGCATGGCCAGGTGGTTAAGGCGCTCGACTTGTAATCGGAGGGTTTCGGGTACGAACCTCAGCCATACCAAACATGCTCGCCCTTTCAGCCGTGGGGGCGTTATAATGTACAGTCAATCCCACTATTCGTTGGTAAAATAATAGCCCAAGAATTGTTGGTGGGTGGTAACGACTAGCTGCCTTCCCTCTAGTCTTACACTGCTAAATTAGGGATATACCTCGTGTAGCTTTGCGCGAAATTAAAAAAACAAAGAAACATACAGCTGTACCACCGGACTCACACCGCTAAAAAAATAAGGGTTTCGATAACCGTAGTAGGCAGAGCACAGATAGCCTATTGTGTAGCTTTCTGCTTAATTCTAAATAGACAAAGCCATCGGGGGACAAGAGAGGATATAAAAAGCTACAGAACATAACTGTGGCGCCATTGGTGATAAGTTCAAACAGCTTATTGAAGTTTCTTTTACATGCTTATTTACTTTGTTTTATTTACTGTATTTTCTATTTGTACAGGATTGAATTTTGTATACGTATGTCATTACAGTTTCTTAATAAAATATTCACTTAGATTGAGTGTTTTTATGTTTATTTTTCATTTGTGTGCTATTAAGCGCAAAACACAATCATTACCTAGACCGTGCTCGTCAGGGTAACGGTACCCAGAATTTTAGAGTTATAAACTATGATAGTTAGATAACTATGATAGCTTTAATTTTGGGTTTAGGTATTGTGTAGCCTTTCTTTTAAATTTTTTTTTTTTTAAATGTCCCTATGCTACTGTCCTCCAGTGGCACACCAGCATCCTTGCGGACTTACAAAGATAGAATCTGGGTTTCGATGTGAACCTATGCTACTATATCCTGACAATTATATTTTTTATACCTATTTGGTTATATAATATAGCAAAGACGTATACTTTTCGTGAATACTGCTCAGAATATCGAGAAATAGATGGCTGTAACCTGTTTATTTAATTTAATTGTTTTCGAATAAGACTTTTCATTGTTTTTCGAGCATCTCTTCTCAGTTTCCCTTTTCTAATCGTTTTCGACCATAAACTATCTCATTTTACTGTCGTTTAAGGTTGATTGTTTATTGTTCAAAAAACGTAGTTTTTTCAAAAGATTTAAATTTTAAATTGTCTTCTTTTCTTCTACTGCTATGCACACATGACACTTCTACATTATGAATACGTTAGTTAAGATTGTTCATCTTTTCTTTCATTTTCTTCTTTCACTAACACACAAAATAAAGAAATCACTTTTATTATTGCCATTTATACAGCAGAAGACAAGAAATGCCAAACATTTCGATGGGAGATTCTGCCAGATTCCTATGTTGAATCATCGTATTTATTACATTGCAAGATAGTTGATGATGTGTAAATGTGATCCTCTTATGGATCTTCAGTTCCAAGTAATAAAAGTGGTTGTACAGTTCAGGAAAGAAAGCCGTTTCTAGCTCCTTATATATAATCTTAGACAGCGAATGAAACACCAAACGGAAATAGTTTAAAGCGTCAGATTAAAATTTTCAAAGTACAACTCCAGATTCTCATTTTATATTTCACCCCACATCATTATTTCATCAACTTATCTTCCCTTCTGTCTCTAATTGAACTATTGTACTTGGTTCCATCCTGTTGATACTGGAAAACATGAAACGTGAACGTACTTTGTGTCGATTTTCATCACATTTTTCACGTACTGTGGCACCAGGCACTTTATTTTTCTTAAAACTATAATTTAAAAATGTGCGTGAACCACCCGTACGTTTCGAACTGTGTTACATCCTTGGTTAAGTATATGTGCATACCACTGATGAGTTATGACGACTTAGTTTGGGAATACACATAATTTTCTTGCGAAATGTAACAGTGTACGTGATATTCACCTTAACTGATAAAGTTATCGTCATATTTGAATAAGTAAAGATACAAATATGTATGATGCACCGATGTTTGTGTGGATCCGCACTATTAACCAAAGCTATATGTAGAAAAGTATCAAAAGTCCATCATATGTTCTGAATTACAAGGAGAATAATAAAATAAATATTATAAATAAACAAAAACAATGATACAACTTACATATTTTATTTCAGAGATATATTTAAAAATATTGTTTATGTTACGTTGTTTGTTTGTTTTGAATTTCGCGCAAAGCTGCTCGAGGGCTATCTGCGCTAGCCGTCCCTAATTTAGCAGCGTAAGACTAGAGGGAAGGCAACTAGACATCACCACCCACCGCCAACTCTTGGGCTACTCTGTTACCAACGAATAGTGGGATTGACCGAAACATTATAACGCCCCCACGGCTGAAAGGGGGAGTATGTTTGGTGCGACGGGGATGCGAACCCGCGCACCTCAGATGACGAATAGTACGCCTTAACACGCTTGACCATGCCGGGGCCGTACACT
Organism: Tachypleus tridentatus; assembly: GCF_004210375.1. NCBI lineage: Eukaryota > Metazoa > Arthropoda > Merostomata > Xiphosura > Limulidae > Tachypleus > Tachypleus tridentatus. The sequence continues at coordinate 57,814,736 of NC_134825.1, forward strand.
GTTTCTCTACGTGACTTAGGTAAATGTGTGAACAGCTGTAGCAATTAATAAGGTCTACCAGATTATAAGCAAACATATAAGTTTTGAAGATTAAACAATTCACTATCGTAAGTGAAACTCTTCGCTAAAAATGGTTGCACACTATTAACACAGTTGATAAGAATTTATTTTCAAATCTATTATTTCATCGCTCTATTCCATAAGAAAGCAAGAACTAAGATCATATAACGATACGAAAAAACCCTCAAAATGTTGAATTGAAAATATATTTGCAATTAACATATCTATTATGTGTTTGTGCATTGTATAAAAAATACTGCTGGATATTACTCGTCTACGTGAATGATTACATTGTTTGAAGAAATAAAATTCTTCGTTGAAGATTCAGAGAAATAAATATCATGTAAATGGTAGTCGAAAACCAGCAGTTGTCAGCATCTATCTTGTAACTGCTTGATAAACCAAATAATTTTACAATCTAAGATTTTTCAGATACTTCATTATAATTGTTAAACTAGTGTGTTCTCGTGTTTTAGAATGAACCAGCTTTCTGAAAAAAATTCGATCAAAGTATCATTTGTATTATAATCTGATAATTAATATTTACAATTCATTTAATAGCCAGGTGGGTTAAGGCGTTCGACTCGTAATCTAGGAGTCGCGGGTTTGAATCCCCGTCGCACCAAACACGCTCTCTCTTTCAGCCATGGGGGCGTTATAATGTGACGGTCAATTCCACTATTCGTTGGTAAAAGAGTATTCCAAGAGCTGGCGATGGGTGGTGATGACTAGCTGCCTTACCTCTAGCCTTACACTGCTAAACAACGGATGACTAGCACAGATAATCCTTGTGTAGCTTTGTGCGAAATTCAAAAAACAAGCAATTTATTTAACTGTTAATATGTTTTTTTGACCTCAACCAAAATGTTTAAGATAATCCTCTACTGTTTGTTTTATTCTTTTCTTATCTAATTGAACCTCCTTACAACTATAGAGAAAAATTCACAAAATACAAGCCAATGGTAAGAAGCTTAATAACTAGGTGTAAGAAATTTTATAATTTCAATGGCTATCACAAAGAGACCAAACCTGAAGACTAATAACCAGAAAATAAACAGAGTTTCATAGTGACCTGTTCATTGAAATTTATTAAGGATTAATTCCACAACGTTATACTCTCTTTTCTAGAGGCGAAATAGTTGAATTAACATGGATAGAAAATAATGCGAACGTGCTTTATGCATGTAGAAAGACATAATGAATAAAAAAGGCCTAACGCTACTTTTAAATATTTATAAAGTTTCAATATTTGATGAATAAGGTAGTTGTAGTCAATTAACCGAAGCACATAGTTAAACACTATTTTTGAGGCTGTGACAGGTGCTCCATCAATCAGTGTTTAAGGTTCGACAAGCAGACATAACCGCTGATGAAGTTATTGCACACGTATGCGCCCTCTGGCAACCCGAAATGACAGATCTGTGCAAATTTGCCTTTTCTTTCTGCTCATAGCAGCTCCTTATTTTAAGTTGATAGATTAGAGGGAAAGCAGCTAGTCAACAGCACTTACTGCCAGTTCTTGTCTGATCATCTAACGGGATGTGATCGTTACTCTTATGGAACATCTATGGCTCCAAAGTGTGGAAAACGTTTTAGCACCTGCATGGAAAAACTATGAACTTTTATTCATAGTCCGGACACAATTACTACCAGGCAAACTTAGCCCATTTCTTAGAAATAAAAAATATCGTACTTGTTTTCCATTAATCTCATTTAATTCATCTTCAACTTGTGATTTTAATATTTGTATTAAAAATGTTCATCCGAACTTGTATTATTTAGTTATTTTTAGTTACGATCATCATTGCTATTGCATGTGGTGTTCGAAGCTAAATTTTTGTAATACGCAATTATCAACTTTATTGGATGCTTTATTTCAAAATCTTCCGTGTAATACATTTCATATAAGAGATGATCTTTGATAAAAACCTATTGTCTTTAGTATCTACTTTTGCCTCATATATTTTACTTCTAGAATAATTTTCACTCTGAGAATTATCACTTATTTCAGAACCACATCATTCTTCGTAACTATTATTGCTCAAAGCATCTTTATCATCAAAGTTATTTTTCTCGTGGATCAGTTATCACTGAGAACATTATCTTTGTAAAAGATATATAAGATTATCTAGAGATACTTTTCATATCTTAAAAGTTCATAATTTAATAACTACAGAAATACAACCAAACAGTTTTCAACATCTTGTAGATCAACTCAAACAATTTTTGGTGTTACGTTTGGTCTTTTTTTTCATTCCACTGTTATCCCGTGAAATGGTAACCGTACAAGAAAATGTTTAATGCGCCGTTTGGCTTGCGGATACCAAGTTATTGATTGTAATGCAATGTACTTACAGATGTTAGTACAGTGAAGAAATATGGTAGGTATATTAAGAATATTGTATATAGCACATCTATAACAAACATCATAGGGCTGAAGACTAGGATAACGGAGCGCCATCGCTAGTGTAATAACTGTGTGCATGTTGTTTGAATTGGACTAGACGATGCCCAAAACTGCGTGGTTATATTCCCTTTATTAGTTAATAATTAAACTTTAAAATAAGAATGATAGCCTTGGACCACTTTATGTTTTGGTATTATTATCGGAGGATTAGAGAGATCTAAACTCCTTTTACTATTTGAAATCTAAAGTTTTCATTGATGTGGTCTAATTATTATCAATGTTAAGGTTGTGAGGGAATAAACCTATGCCTTAATCCAAAATCCAACACAGAACACGATAGAAGCTGCACCTATTGTGCAATCCAATTTGTGATTTGTCGTCTCACTAAAACTCTTTTCTCTGCAACGTTTGCGAGTTATGTTGACGTGAACAGTCTAGAAAGGCCAGCGAATCTAACTTCCTTCTGAAATGGCTAAATGGCTTAACTTTTGCATATTTGTGGCCAACTGCTATTGAGAGATCAACTCTTTTGGTCTCTTTTTAATTTAATTTAAATACTGGTAACCATAAAATCCCTCTTTAGCTCATCCAATACCTCGAAAGCGGTCTCACTGACGTGTACCCTTCTAGTGGCGGCGGACGTGCAACGCCAGAAACCGACTTTTAAAACCCGTGCAGGCAGCACAAATAGCCCATTGTGTATCTTTGTGCTTAATTCAAAACAACATTGACTTGTGAATTGGGTATTAATAAAATATTTATTAAAATACAATTGGATATGCTGTTTAGGATTGCAAATATTCTAATTTATTTTTGTATGGTACTAAAAAGTTTTAAGGTACTTATTTTTCTTATATTCCTTTACACGCTTTTATGATTTGTTTGTTTATTTGTTTTGAATTTTGCGCAAATCTATTCGAGGGCTATCTGCGCTAGCCGTCCCTAATTCAGAAGTGTAAGACTAGAGGGAAGGCAGCTAGTCATCACCACCTATCGCCAACTCTTGGGCTACTCTTTTACCAACGAATAATGGGATTGACCGTCATGTTATAACGCCCCACGGCTGGAAGGGCGAGCATGTTTGGTGCGACCGGGATTCGAACCCACGACCCTCGGACATCTAAACACACTTGGCCATGCTGGGTCACATTTATGGTTTAGCTCAAAGTTTTGCACAAATGCTCCTTTTGCTATGGTCTGGCATGGCCAAGTGAGTTAAGGCGTTCGACTCGTAATCCGAGAATCGCGGGTTCGAATTCCGGTCGCACCGAACATGCTCGCCCTTTCAGCTGTGGGGGCGTTATAATGTGACGATCAATCCCACTATTCGTTGATAAAAAAGTAGCCCAAGAGTTGTCGATAGGTGGTGATGACTAGCTGCCTTCCCTCTAATCTTACACTTTTAAATTAGTAACGGCTAGCGCAGATAGCCCTCGAGTAGCTTTAAAAGAAATTTAAAAACAAACAAACCCCTTTTGCTTAAATAATGACGTTTGAGCCAACGAAGTAAATTTCCAATAAATGTTCTCATTAACACATATTCTTTTTAATTTCTAGCTTTTTGGTTTTCATGCTCCTTAGCTAGTTAGTATCCCAGTAGCTTAACAGTAAGTACGACAGCTTTTAACGCTTAAAACCGAATTACGATACCCGTAATTGGCTTAGCACAAATATCTCATTGTGCATATTTGTGTTTAACTATAATAAGTAAACAAACAAACTATCTTCAGTTAAAACGCCTGAGAAATGGAGTATTTCGTTTTCATTCTAACACTAACTAGTTCTCCATGTTACTCATCATTATTGAGAAACTATTGCTTAAAGGAAAATTTATAGATTCCCTCAAGTTTATTTACAACTTGCAAGTAAATCCCATTAAAATGTATTTAGGGGCTCTACACATTTTAAGAAAGCAGATTTCAAGCACAGGAATCAGTAACAAAACAAAATCAAACTGAATATTTGGGCTGGAAACGACCTGTGGGCTTCAGTTCTCAAAATATGTTAGCAGTTCAAAGTAGGAGCTAAACGATAAAATTCATCACGTGAACGGCCAAAAGAAAGTTTCATAAGGGTTGGTCTTTTTGACTGATGATAAATGGTATAGCTCTTCTCACTCGTCGCCACAAAACATACTGTACAGTAGCACTGAGAGTATGTAGATTGGTCAAACGACGTGTGAGGGTAGATGCGAGACATGCGCACGTATTAGAAGAGTGCATGAGAGAATATGTAATACAAATTCTAGTGAAGAAATGGGCATATACTGGTTTCATCAGAAATCATTATGGCGGATGTGATGACATTTATATGCTGAGATATGACATTATAAATGCCATACAATACAAATGAACAGTCTTACATCCGTTATCGTTGCTATTTGCAATATTATTGGTCAGAACTTCATTCTGATGGTTGATAACACACGTTCCCCATCATGTTCAACTTGTTAATAACTTCCTGAACAAAAAATGGCCATGAGAATGAATGAACTGGCCAGCACACTCACGGAACTATCTGTAATTAAATCACGAGCTTCCAATATTTTTTCTGCCAGGAAATGAAAATTAATAAGTAAAACAAGATGTCCGAGAACAAACAAGTGTAATATTTTCAGGTGTACTGGCTTCCCTTAAGAATAATCGGTTCTGTAAAATATCAAGAAGCTCAATACACAATGTATTATGGAGCAAATCTGAATTATTTAATCCTCACTGAACTTTTAGCAAATGTGGAGACTGAATACAAAGAATATCAAGTGTATCAAATTTTCATGTGAATAATGGAAGAAAATCTTTTCTAACTTGTCAGTTCTGGACTGAGAAAACGTATTATTACATGCATGAACATTAATTCTATTCTTCTCAATTTAAATAACTGTTAATACTTCTATGCCAATATGAGAAAATTTTTTCCTTGAGTGGTCATTTGACGCGCGAATAAAAATATCACCGGTTACTTTCATACAACATTTTCAACTTTACAAAAATTTTTTTCACGAGGTAAAGCATGTGGTACATAATGTGATAATCTATAACAACAGGTAAATGAGGTGAAAGAAACTTAGCTACTTTCTTGACTAACTTTACATATACATGAATATATTAAGATTTTCAAATATACTTCTTAAAAAAAGAGTAGGAAACATGTCGTATTCCCTTAGGATTAGCAAGTGCGATGGTGTAAATTTTTATTCAGAACCTACTGTTTAAAATCATGGTAATTTAGGTTTTAGTGACTATTATCTAGTGTATTAGCAGCTCTTTATCTTCACAAAATTCATAGGTGCCATTTTTTATTATAGAGGTATGTAGCCATATAAAAATATATTTGAAACAGAAATCAGCGCAAACGTATTACGAAAACAGCGACATATTAATATGTATAAAGTAAATCTATTATGATATATTATTTTATACTTGCTGGGCCTGTGCCTTTCCCCTGACGACATTCATTCTGAAGTTACTTCCGTGTTTGAAAAGTTTAAATTGTAATTATCTTACTTTAAAAGACGGAATTTCAAGCTCTTTATTTTTGAAATGTGACAGAAAAAGGTCTTTACACACAAAAGAACAACTACAGGAAAAATTTCTCACCTGACCATTGTACGTAACTAATTATTATTACATTATTTCTGTTCGTTCTAGCAGATGTTAGCATTGTTTTCCAGATGTATTAAGTCTAGAAGGTGATTACTTTGCCGTAATGAAATCATAAAAGTAAAGTGTGAGAATGCTATTATAATTTGCAGCAAAAGACTTGTTGGTAAGCTATCTCGATCTCTTTATTTAGAATTTTAGGATTAGCCATAATCAGTATTATGTATATATATATATATATATATATATATTTCACCTAACTTTAAATATTGAGTAGTTAAAGATCAAAGCTAAATAATGTTCACTAAAACCTAAAAAAATCAATGAAACTCGTTTGTTAATTAAATAAAAAGCACAGTAGCTTTCGTGACTATTTTAAAGTTTTCTTTAATAAATAAGATAGTGTCAACTGTGAATACAGAATAACACTTAATCCCTTAAGAATTCCACTCTCTTGCTGTTGTGACAAACGTATTGCATCGTGAAGGATTATGGGTCGTTATCAAGCCTTGGTGTACGAGTAATGGCGGAAATAGGTTTAACATTTTACTTTGTGGTCACAGAAATGGAGTTAAACGAGCGTGGCGGCTGCGTCAGACGTCTTTATAATCGATGTTGAACTCAACCGAAAAAAGTGAAAGAAACACAGTCAAAGTATCTATTTACCTAAATATGAGGCAACATCCACCAAAAAATCATTCTGAGTTATTGGTGTTTTATGCTCGCAACATTAAACCTTGACATTTATTATGTAATTAATGAGCTAACACTATGTAACACAAATTTTGTTCTTGGATAGTATGTGTTATTTATTAATTGCTTATGTTGTAAAAGTACAGAAAATGGCCATTATTACCTTCAAACTTTGCTTTTGTGATCTGGATAATGAAATTTAAAAATTAACCTATTTTCTATGTAGAAACAGGCATGTTTGCACATTTCCATTTACACAAGGTCTGAATAAAACAACATATGAATCGAGATTTACATGTATTTATACTAAAGTTATACAAAAACGAACAGAAATGTTTAGAAGTGAGTAGTTTTTCGAGATTTGCGACTGTAATGAAAATGACTTCCATTTATCAGACTCCAAATATAGTCTCCAATTATGTTTTCGTTATACGCTCACAGGTCACAAAGGCAAAATTTGAAGACAAAAATAGGTCCTTTCCATTTACTTTAGGCATAAGCAATTGGAAAATAACACTTTCCGCCCAGGAACAAGAAAAAGTAAAAATTTTATTACATAGTGTAATTAAAGAGTAAGGATGCTTAAAGATTAATTTTACCCTTAGTGTGATATATATATATATATACACTACTAAGTATTGCAGATTTCACACAAACATACATTTATACAAATATATGAGTTATAAAGTAGCAACATCAGTTCTATATCATTATAGTGCTCCCCACTTATTCCATAAATGGTATGCAGGATTTCTAAATTACAGGACTTTAATTTTATCCTCATAAGAAAAATAACGCTGTTTTAACATTCAGTAGCATGTGATGTGTGCAAGTTAATCAGTGATGAACAAAACCTCATTTAGATTTGTTGCTCATAATTTATATAGGAAGAAGCCACAAATCCACGATGTCGACTGTTACTGTCGTTCCTAAACGAGGAAAGCTTAACTGTAGTTATTCCGAGTACTTGTAAGAACAATTTTCCACTTATCTGTTTATCTACCAAAATTATCAGAAGAGTTTTTCAATACCAAAATAGCATTTGATGAGTATACTAATGCTTGTAATTCTTTCATGTAAAATTAAGCCCTGGTACCGATGGCTTATCTACAGAGTGGTACTTTACATTCAGGAAATATTTATGCCATTCTTTATTCAGAATGTCTTAAAAAACGTTTTAAAAATAAAAGTTATCTTGGTCAATAAGACGAATAACAATTTGCTTGGTCATTGAAAAAAATATCTTACTTGACTGTGTAATATGCGTCTGATTCCATTTATTTGTTGTGGATATAATTTTTTTGCCAAACGAGTAAGGATAAATTACAATTAGTTAATCACGAGTCTAAGACTAATACAAAACCAGACGATGCATTTTTGACAATATCCATATTGTTTGTTTGTGTGTGCGTTTTCTTACACCAAAGCCACATCGTGCTATCTGCTGAATCCATAGAGGGAAATCGAACCACTGATTTTAGCGTTGTGAGTCCGTACACCTACCGCTGTAGCAGCGGAGTACCATATTGTTTGTATTCTGGACTTTTACTTATTGCTAATTGTAAAAAAATGTAAAATTAGCTTTAGCAAACCTTGATTTTTAGAGTTGTTTTTATCATACTGTAGAATGTTCTGTCTTTGAGCTCGATGGTTTAGTAAGTGTGTTTGTTTTTGAATTACGCATAAAGCTACACAAGGGTTATCTGCGATAGCCTTCCCCAATTTAGCAATGTAAGACTAGAGGGAAGACAGCTAGCTAGTATTCACCACTCACCACTAACTCTTGATCTCCTATTTCATCAATGAATATTAGGATTGATCTAAACACTATAATACCCTCACGGCTGAAAGGGCGAGTATGCTTCGTGTGACAAGGATTAGAACCCAGACCCTCAAATTGTAAGTTGAGCGCCCTAACCACCTGGTTATGCCGGGCCATGTAGTAAGGTAAACAAAGAAAAAAATTGTAATGTAACATTTCCTTTTAAGTAATGCATACAATGATGTTCTTACGTTACCCGGCATGGTTAGAAGGCAAGAGCGTTTTTACTTGTAGTCTGAGGGTCGCGGGTTCAAATCTCTCTTCCACCAAATTTCCTGGCCCTTTTAGCCGTAGGTATGTTATAATGTTACAATCAATCTCCCTATTCGTTGGTAAACGAGTAGTCCAAGATTTAGTGGTGTGTGATGATGACTAGCTGCCTCTCCTTTAGTCTTAAACTGCTAAATTAGGAACGGCTAGAGCAGAAAGCCCTCGTGTAGCTTTGCGCAAGATTCCAAAAAAGCATACCGTAAAATTAAAATTAACTTTTAGCTTGAAATGCATGAAATGCACTAAGGTGAACATCTTAATGAGAAATGATTTGCTTTAGCAATAGATCCTGTTGGTAACAGGCCTAGTTCTATTTTATTAAGATATCTCTTTCCTTTGTTTTTCCTATGATAAATAACTGACGATATCATTGTTATCGTTGAACGCGACACATCATTGTTAATTATTGCACGTGAAACTTCCGCTTTCAGTTTTACATCGAAGTTTTTTTATTTAAAAAAAAGTTTACAGACTGAGCTTAAAGATGCTTAAAGTTATTCTTTGAATTTTTGTATATGATATGACTGGGATCAAATTAAGAGTAATATTTCTTAGTAGTTGATCGAACTGGTTAGAGAAAGAAAAAGGACTGATTTTAAGAAATATTTTCGAACCGTTTTTGTTAAGCGGCGTAGTGTGAGGGTCGCAGGTTTAAATCCCAGTCATACCAAACATGCCCATCCTTTCAGGCATGAGAGCGTTGTAATGCCACAGTCAATCCCACTATTCTTTGGTAAAAGAGTAGCCCAGAATCTGGAGGTGGATGGTGATAACTATCTGCCTTCCTTATAGTTTTACACTTTCATATTAGAGTCGGCTAGCTCAGATATCTTCCGCGTAGATTCACTGGAAATTCAAAACCAAACTTATTAAACCGAATTGAATGTGTCTGTACACTTCACTTCGTGTTAGAACATTAGTGTCTACTGAATATATGGCTAGTAATCTTTGACTTTGGAATTTAGACTACATTAGAGGAAAACTAACCTCTTGGCATTATGTGGAATTTAAAAACACATTTGTCATACATTATATGGCTGTTTGCTCTCTTCTTATGCAGTTGGAAAAATACACTTAATTCTAGAAAATCAGTTTTTTTTATTAAGGAAATTTATTCAACTGGAATTCAACCATTCTCTTAGGAATAGTATAATACTTTATTATTTTAGTACCTTTTTCAAAATCTTAGGTTACTTGATCCAGACAACAGAACAGAACTTTCAAGTTATACTAAAGTTCTTTATACTGTCTGACAAAACTTGGTGATAGCTGTAATCCATAAAATATGTTAAATTTTTTACTTATTTCAATAATTCACGAAATGCCTGAAAAAATTGTTTAAAATAAAAATTGTATACTTATTCTCGTGCAAAATTACTTGCACAGATATACGAAATCGTGACGTTTCAGTGCCACACGCGTATAATGCGTTTGAAAATATTTTGACCAATTTATGAGATATTCGTGCTCTTCCAAATTCGTAAATAATCAGAGCATAACACGTGAGAAATAGTATTTTAGGTAAATTGGATACATAAACAGGATGTGCTATGAATCTATTAATCGTTTGGCATACCATACGTATGTAGGTTATAAAATCGGGTTTCAAACTTATAGTGGGCAGAGTAGAGCTAGCCAGTTCTGTGGCTTTCTGTTTAATAACAAACTAACAAAAAATTAAACCTTCGTTACATCATGCTAATGAGAAATTGATAAATAACAAACGTTTTATTTTGAATTTTTATTTAGAGGTTTGTATCTTAGACAAGAAGTAGTATTCAGGTTTATATCTTAGACAAGAAGTGGTATTCAGGTTTATATCTTAGACAAGAAGTGGTATTCAGGTTTATATCTTAGACAAGAAGTAGTATTCAGGTTTATATCTTAGACAAGAAGTAGTATTCAGGTTTATATCTTAGACAAGAAGTAGTATTCAGGTTTATATCTTAGACAAGAAGTAGTATTCAGGTTTATATCTTAGACAAGAAGTAGTATTCAGGTTTATATCTTAGACAAGAAGTAGTATTCAGGTTTATATCTTAGACAAGAAGTAGTAGTCAGGACGACAATAAATGACGTGCAACAGTTATATATTTTCTATTATTACTAATTCTGTACTTTATGTTGATAATCATGAAGTTTTTCCATAGAACGATTAATACTTGTTAAAAAAAAAACCCTCAACATTATTATTATTGTCAGCTTAATAACGTTTAAATCCCTCTTATATCCAATATTAGATCAATTTAGTTTGTATGCGTATCTTAGTATATTACAGGTGAATAAAATTTATGTTGAAAATTCTTTTACCTGCATAAGAATGCTACTGAAAGCTGTTCATATACCATGATACCTAGTCAAAGTCAAATATGAACGAATTTTCTGAATTTACCTTAACCTCAAAGGTTGAAAACAATTCAAATACGATGTCGTGTAGTTAAAGTCAGAATGAACAAATTTTCATTTTGAAGAAAAAAATGAGTTTATCCGAGTCTGATCTTTTCTCAATGTTTGATTTTGATTTGAAATTATAACTTCTTATATAAGCTTATGTACAAAGCCGATAAATATTTTAGCTGCAACACTGGACAGAACTAATTAAATATATTTTTCAAATATTTTATTTTTACATATTGTCGTATCTCTTATCTATTTTCCCTAAAACTGGTTGAATTCCAGACCTAATTTTAAAAAATGCTTATCCTGTTTCTCAGCTTGATGAAATGTTTATTTACGGTTGCTTAAAAGTTCATTTTATTAATATAAATGACTTGTTTGTACAACATTAGTGTAATAGATAAATGAAGGCAAAAATATTATTAATCACTTTTTACCATGTATCATTGAGTTTTAACCCTTGTTTATTTCGTTCTATGATTTCTTATTCTGTTTTTAGTGATGGAGCTTATCTTAAAGTGAAAAACATTCGTCATTTTCATGTTTAGAAGCCAGAAAGTTTTCATCAAAAGGAAGTAGTTTACTTCCTAAGCCTAATAAGATCTAGTGAGTAAGCCATTAACTAACAATGAGAGTCATGGGTTCGAATCCTATACAAGCTCCTTCAACAATGTGATGGTCAATCCTTCTATTCGATCGTAAAGAGTAGCGTAAGAGCTGATAGTGTGTTGCGTTAACTACATGCCTTCTCTCTAGCCTATCACTTAAAAATTAGTAGTCGTTAGTGCGAAAAACACAATAAATGCCCAAATTTTGTCGCTGTACGTACTTCTTTCTTCACGTATTAGAGCGCAATTCCTTTAAAACTGCTAATTGCATACATAGGTAACGCATTAAAATTGCATTATTAACATAGTCAAACTTTAATCATTCTTTACACGTGTACATATCTGTATAATTTATTTAAAATGTTGCAATCCAAGTATCGCCTCGATATCGGGTTTGAATTAACTTTTCTTTATGTGAACGACTGTTTTATACTTTATGACTGTTTGAGTAATATTTTTTTTAATCAGCTTGGAGCATGAAACTCTCAGTTTTAATAACGATTGCTTCACACCAGACATGCTCATCCTTTCAGCTGTGGGGCGTTATAATTGTGACGATCAATTCCACTATTCGTTGGTAAAAGAATAGCCCAAGAGTTGGCGGTGATGGTGATGACTAGCTGCCTTCCCTCTACTCTTACACTGCAAAATTAGGGATGGCTAGCGCAGATGGTCCTCGTGTAGCTTTACGCGAAATTCACAAACAAACAATCAAACAAATCACGATTGCTTAAGTAGGTTATACGTGAATTTAAAGCGTAGTTCTTGACAAAGAACCGAGTTCAACCTGAGAGAAAAAAGTAAGGTGTAATCCTAGCAACAAAAATATATGTCGTTACTTGTAACATGGATCTGGTGTGGTCTAGTGGTTAACGTATTAAGAGTGTGAGCCCTCGGATTCATGGCTTGCCTTTCGTTGTCTTAAAATGTGCTTTGCGCTTTGTAGTCGCAGGCGTTGTTGAATAGCTACCTTCCTTCTAGTCTATATATTAAAAATTATAATCAGTAGCCTTATGAGCTGTCTTAGCCAAATAATAACACTCATTTTTCTTGTCGTTTCTTAATTGCAATTATAATATCAAAATATTGTGATTTTAAAGAAATTAATATATTCTTAAGGTAAGGGTACTATACTATTGGTGAATTTATGTAACATGTTTATTTGAAACATTATCTTATTATTGTATGATTAAGATAATGTGTCAATTTCATATTTACATTTTTTATAAATAAAAATTGTTTTTTATTGTTTACTTTATTTTTATATGTGTGTGTATGTTGTGTTTTCTTATAGTAAAGCCAAATCAGACTATCTGCTGAGTTCACTGAGAGAAATCGACCTCATTCTTTTTATATCAACTAAAGTTTTGTTTTGGGATTTGTGGACTCTTACTGAGCACATGTTTCAACCAAGTATTTCTCGTATTAAAGTCGATCCCTAAATTATAGCATAAATATTAGGCGCACAAATTCCACTAATACCTGAGTATGTACGGTAGATTGGTGGTATTGACATATTAATTGTCAGGCAGTGTAGTTTCATGTTTTAGTTTTATACTTCAGAATGTTCGAATAACATTGATCTTATATGGATGGATGTTTTAACTTGATTGTGATCTATACATTTCATAAGGCTCAGAATTTAAATTAAAGCTAAAGGTTTGTTTGTGCTTAACAACAAAGCTACACAATCGTTTGTTTGTGTTGCGCCCACCACTAGTATCGAAACGTGGATTTTAGTGTATTAAGTGTTCAGACATACATCTGTGCAACAGGGTGGTATGAAGGCTAAACTAACATTAAGTTAGAAATAAAATGTTTAAATAACTATATAGTGTACAGAAAATAATGTCTACTAAAGATCCTAGGAATAAAAAAAAACTTTTAAAAAGGTTTTTAAATTTATTTTAAAGAACTAGGTTTTTCCTTAATAATATATATAGTTATATATTTGTTAAAATCAGTTGTTTTTAAGTTTCTCTTCTACTTCAGCTTTTCGGTAACATATTTTATTAATCCTTTTTTCTGTCTTTTCATTGCATGGAAACTGTATTTCCGTGCAGCCTTGCTCAACAAAGGTTCAGATGTTAATGTTTCTACAATTTTTTATCTCATATGTTTTTTGCATAATTACTATGCAAAAAAAGTATTAAAAAATTTCACGTAGAGGTCAGGTTGCAGAACCCATGTACTCTTACATTGTAGTGATCAACTCATTAGTAGGACTATAGTAAGTGTGATCCTTATCGACCTATAGGGAAGGATGTATAATGTCAAGTCACGTTCAAGACTTAAAAAGATTGATTGCTATCCGGTGGTGATCTAGAGTATGTGATTGGGTTAATGGTTTGGATCATTTCCAACTGTAATGGTGCGTCTGAAGCAACTGTATATTTCCCCATACCGTTACGCAAGCATGGTTTAAGACCTCAGAGGACGATCAAATGTTTTATTTAGTTGCGTAGGTTACAGACAAACATTATCACAAATGATGATGGAAGACAACAATGTAATTTTTCATCTCGAAGTAAATGTATGTTCCTATTTTGTGTATGTATATATTTGGATGTTGATAGACCACCATGGTTACTATGGTTTCAAATAGGATTTATAAATGTGGGCAGTGCATGATATATATATATATATATATATATGTCTGTGTGTGTGTGAATGTGTTTTTGGAAAAAGAAAATTGTCATTTTACAAACTATACATTTTCAGCCGCAACCTAGCTGTTCATAAAATGGGGCCGAGTTTTATTTATTTTTTTCCAAGTGCAATCTTTTAGCTAATAGCTCCGTTTTCTCTTAACCGATTTGAGATCTAATTATAGTTTAGGACTCAGGAGGTCAAACCCTTTCAGCTAATGTATTTGACTATGCCCAAGATATTATAGGTTAATTTACTCTAATCCAACCTAAAATAATTTCAATTTAAAGGTAGGGTAATAGAGAAGACCCTGGCGAGTAGTAAAATCCAATCGGGTATAAGTGTGCCCCACGCTATATAGCTAATAAAAACAGAAAAACTTCTCGTAGATTAATATACCCTACTTCTGTCTAAAAGAATTTCAAGGTAATAATGTACAATTTGTTATACATGTCCAAACAAGTTTCGTTTCTGAGTACTATCTCTAAGTGCTCTGTATAGTCTTTTGCCATTTTGAAGTTGTTACTCCTAAACTCAAATAAGTAAAATGATTCTTCGAAAAGTTTAAAACTTGAAAGCATACGATGAATTTTAATAAAGTAATTCATTCTATTATTTTTCTATGTTTGTATTTTACTTGACATAAATCAAGTCAAAAGCGAGAAATGTGAAAAGACCTCATCTGTTTATGTCACGGTGGTCGTACTTTATTAAAATATCAACAAATGGCAAGAGAAACGGTTTAAGTAGATATCACGCCTAAAGTAAGATAGGAATCTCTAGTTCTTATTACAGTGAACATCAGTCACAGGAAATTAAGCACACTTCAAGCACCTTCAAGTTGCTTCACAGAAGAAGACAAGTAACTACACCGGGAAACTATTTCTTTTACAAATTACAACCTGGACGGGCCAGACTTGACGTTCATTTCAGTTTTCTTACTTTCCTCTTCTTGTAATCCTAATAAATTGTAAAAGTTGAATATCCAACCAACAGGTGAATACGAAGTCCATTAAACGAAATATATTCAGTCTGTAAGGTGCAGATAATATAACGTAAGATAACACATAAAAATTAAACCAGAATATTCTCAATACTGTTTACTTGTATATACTAAACCAATGGTTTAAAAATGACTTATTCTCACGAACGGTTGAGATAGATTTACATAAAGATTGTTGTGTGTACACGTTATGAGAATATCATAGACATTAGCAAGGATTCAGTCAAATTGATTGTAATGTGCGGTTTGTTCATTCAGATATTGTTCCGCTTTTGTATTAAATTCATTTAACGATAGATATGTGTTTGTATATATCTATATGAATATAACAGTATATTCATGTAACTACTTCGCAGGGTTTGGATGGATTTTCACGAAAACTGGTATGATGCTCATTAGGTCCATGTGAAGGTACATACAAATATCCAGTTTCATATTTTCAGTTTTTATAGGCATTTTTGCGTTTTATTTTCTAATAATTTCCCACTATGTTGATAGATATCCACTAAATATGATATGAAGGTTTATTGGGTGCATGAGGATATACACGCAAAGTTGCGGTTTCACATTTTATGTTTTGCAGAGTTTATAGGCTTGTTTAGTAATTATATATAATGGATGCAACTTTCTATATCCTAAGATAACCTTTCATTAAACATGAATTTATGTAACTTCCGTCCATGGGACGGGTAATTCAGCTTGTATATATATATATATCATCATAAATACCTAAAAGAAAGTTCTGATAAATTAGGAGTATATGACTGTGAGGACAAGGTATTTACTACGGTTCTTTAATTCCGAATATTGAAATATTAAGATATTTTAGTTAGAGTTATACAGATAAATACAAATGCAAACAAATAAGTCAGATAAATTAATATAAGGTAAAATGTCGGAGGAAACTTAAGTTATGAAACAGTAACGCCAATAACTTATGAAAGTATACTTTTTTGGTACATGTATGTACGAACAGCTACGCGCACGCACCCGCACACACACATACATATGTACAACGTATATTCACAGTCTGTTTGTTTGTTTTTGAATTTCGCGCAAAGCTACAAGAGGGCTATCTGCGCTAGCCGTCCGTAATTTTGCGATGGAAGACTAGAGGGAAGGCAGCTAGTCATCACCACCCACCGCCAACTTTGGGGCTACTCTTTTACCAAAGAATAGCGGGATTGACCGTAACTTTATAACGCCCCCACAACTGAAAGGGCGAGCATGTTTGGCGCGACAGGGATTCGAACACACGATCCTCAGATTACGAGTCGAACGCCTTAACCCACCTGGCCATGGCGGGCCTATATACACAGTATAATATAAAATCTGTTATTTTTAAAATAATTTTCATCGCACGTTACGACCTAAAATAATTTCTCTGTACTTGAGGTCGAACTTTTTTAACTCTCTTAGGATTTGACATGAAGCTGAAAAAAAGAAAATTAGCACATCATTTAACCTGTGAACCTACTTTCCTGATAAGAAAAACTTTGATGGATGACTTTTTTTTCTTTCTTTTTATCCCAACTTTCTTTAGTGATCGATTATTTATATCAACATTTTACTTAACTAAGTAATACTATCAGTTGTACAATTTTCTGCAGGAACTGATTAAAGATGAAAACAAACTTCAACTTAACTTTACACACAAACAACTATTTAAATAAACACAATAACCGAAACCATTTATTTTATTTTGAAAGGACAGAATTTGGTACTTGGTTATATTTGTTAATGCTATGAGCTTTTTTATTCCGCAGTTATAAAAGTGTTCATGTAGAAGGTACGTTGCTATGGAAACACAATAAAGTGTTGTCAGTTCTACATATAGAGATCTACATGTCACAATGCCGACTACTCACTTCCGTTTATAGTTACCATGGAAACTGAGTAGCGTCGCTAACAGGATATCTAAATGGTCTCTTATCTATAACTTTATAACATGGCTGCAGATATATGTTTTGGAATTGTTTTTCAAATTCGTAGTTACGTAGTGTTGTACCATTAAGTGTTTCATAAAACTAAAATGTACGAATTTAAAAACATAGCTAGAATCATTTTTATAGAAAATAGAATCATAAAATGTGGAACATAAATTAGAGTACCTGATTATCTTATTACATCACACACCAAATACTTTTTTATTTGAGTGTATAAGGAAATTATGTTGTTGAGTCTTCTTAAAATAACAAACTTATTTATATTTGCTAACAATTTCGTCATGTCAAATGATCAACACTATAAAAACATCTCAGTTGGAATGTATCAGATTAATGTGGCAAGTTGTACTTAGTGGACAATCATGTTCAGGACCAAAGTGGTTGTGATTTTGAGAAACCATATTCTCTTAGTGATATTTTAGACCCCTAAGTGTAGATTCCTGTACGTGGTGAGGGGACCTCTAAGAAAAAGTTTGTTCTTTCACTTTACCTCCTCTGGGATCTAAATATCCACCCACGTATTTGCCGTCGTGGCGACCAATAAAGGGGAGGAAAGGATCCAGGTGGTTAAGGGGTCGAACCCTAACACACCACTTTGGCCCTGAATTCCCAGATCAATCAGCTGATCCGCTTGGGCTAGGAACAGCCAAGTACCAGTGTTCGATGTTCTCAACGGATGTTGTGGACATTGTGTCTCATGCTGGTGTTTGGGTGTAGTGCTAACGAAACTCCTGGCGTTGCTGCAGTGTCCTTGTTTGGCGCTGTAGTGCGTACCCTTGGGCTCCATGGTGAGTGAGGTCAGTGGGCATCGAAACATTTTCTCTTTATTAAGGATTCCCTTAATCATATTTTTTAAAAAAATAGTGAAAAACAGACCATAAGTAAACAACCACGTCTTGAAGATTCTGAACAGCGATCTTCAACTTCTTCAATAACTGCACCTCATTTTATGATATCACATTCTTTGTCAGACAAATCTTTAAGGTAAATGTATACCTTTTTTTTATTTAGAAGGGTCTAGAGGGACTCGCTGGTTCTCCTAAGTCAGGGGTCTCCCGCTGATACAGCGGTAAGTATACGGATTTAGTGGTTCGATTCCCCTCGGTGGATTCAACAGATAGCCCAATGTGGCTTTGCTATAAGAAAAGCACACACACCTAAGTGAGGGAAAAAAACTTCGGTCTGGTGACATATTGGTGGAAACATCCACTTCTAAATACAGTGAACTCCTCTTCCATTCAAAGACCATGGGAGATATGCCCATTGAGGTTACTCCCCATGTAACTTTGAATTCGTCACGAAGAGTTACTGTTGAGAAGGATCTGAAGAACATACCCGAGTCAGATATCCTCGTTGGTTTCTCCACCCAAGGAGTTTATACAGTTAAGCGTAGTTCAACTCATAAAGATGGAATTATGATGCCGACCAATATCCTAATTTTGACATTTACATCACCACGTTTACCTGCCACCATCAAGGCAAGTTATCTTAATTACAAGGTATGGCCCTATATTCTGAACTCTCTCAGATGTTTCCAATGTCAATGGTTCGGTCACTCAAAGACGTCATGTCGTGGTTTCTTGACGTGTGTTCGTTGCGGTGGCAAGGACCACAATGCCTATGAGAGTGAAATAGATCCTCTTTGCATTAATTGTAGTGGCTCTGACTCATTTTACCTTTGTTCATGCCATAGGTGGGTGGAAGAAAAAAAGAGGCACAGCATCTGAAAACTATTCACAACATTTCTTACCCTGAGGCTTGAAAGTTGCTGTCCACCACTCCATCTCGGACGTATGCTGTTGCACTTCATTCCTCTGCTACAATGGGAGTGCAAATGGATCTCTCCTTGCCTCTGAAAGAATTTTTTTAAACCACATGAAAAGTCTTTTGACCTCCATGGTTAAGAAAGTTGATGAATAAACGTCAACACTCATCTCTGTCCCTATTATTCATTTCAGCAGATCCCCGGATCCACTTCCTATGGATCTGGGTGTGGGCATTTTCTCGGTTCCGTCTTCTTTTCTGCCCGAGATGCAGAACGATCATTCGTTCACGCTCTCAGTTGCTGGAATCTTTTTCCAACGACAGAGATCTGCCCAATCGACTCAGGTCATGATCCATGAAGATCGATAAACCTCCCTCAAATAGAGAATATAAAGAAAGAAGACGTGGTTGGAAAGAGAAGGGCTCTCAACCCATTTCGCCTACACATAATTAAAAAATGGCCACATTGATACGGTTGAACTGTCGAGGTTTACGTTCTATTCTGGATAATGTCAAAGCACTAATTGATTCTTACTATCCTGTTTGTCTTTTCTTACATGAAACATTTATGAAACCTGTCGATATAATCACCTTTCGGCAGTTTGCTTTGTACAGAAATGACAGGTAGTGTGATGGACGAGTGCATGGAGGGGTTGCACTGGTAGTCGCTCAGTATATACTCACCCTGTCTTTGCCACTCCACACACCCCTGGAGGCCGTAGCCATCTATATTTCCTTGGGTCATACCATCACTGTTTGTTCTCTCTACTTTGCTCCTGCAGAGTTCTATGATCAATCAGACCTTGAAGTTCTCATTGAACAGTTACCTACTCCCTTTTAATCCTGGGGAACTTTAATGGACATAATCCCCTTTGGGGAAATACTGATATTGTTGGGAGAGGTCCTTCCATTGAGTGAATGATCTCAGATAACAACTTTCCTCTTTTCAGTGCTGGTTCTTATACTTATTTTCATAAACATAGTTAGTTTTTTACTGCTATCGATCTCTTATTCTGCTTCCCTTAACTATTGTCATTCCTTTTTCGAAGTCTGGGAATGATCCCAAGATTCTTTCACACTACCGTCCAATTGCTTTGACGAGCTGTCTCTGTAGAATCTTAGAGAGGATGGTTAATGCTCGTCTTGTTTGGTTTATACCATATATCAAGCCGCTACGAGACAAATGTACAAGAGCACTGAACTTCCTCCGTGTACTCTTTTCCACATTCTTGGGAAGCGGATTGATGTTCTATGCTAAAGATATATTGTACTTTCATTCGTTTGAAACTGATCTATGGGTCTCTTGTCTGTGGTTCTGCCAGGTTATTGGCCTTGAAGATGCTAGACCCCGTTCATCATCAGAAGCTTCAGCCCCGCACGAGGACTTTCTGCACTTCCTTAGTTCAGTATTGGTACACAGGGTCTCATGAGCCTTCTCTATTCCTTCGTCATTTGCAACTGGCTTTAATGTATGCTTAAAAACTTCGATCTTTACCTCAGCATCCCACATGGAGTTGTGTTTCACTTCCTCAGTGGACCACACTTTTTCATTATAGATAGTCTGCCATTGTTCCTTTTAGACTTCGTATCCAGGTGAAGTTGAATGAATTGGGTCTATCTTTGGATGTGATGCGGTTTCCACAGATCAGCCCATTCCACCATGACTAATTACTATCCCCAAAGGTGATCTTTCTCTGAGTCATCTAAAGAAGGCAGACACTCCTGATTGGAAATATCACCTTCTATTTGCCGAACATTTTTCGAACCATCCTTCCATTCCCATTTATACAGATGATTCGAAATCAGATTACTCTGTGGGCTCTGCCATGGTTTTTGTGGTTTGGTGGTTGCACACAGAATCCTTTTTACAGTTTCTGGGTTTACTGCCGAACTGTACGCTATTTCTCTTGCCCTGGATCACATAGAAACTAAGCAGTACTCAAATTGTACTATTTAAACCGCCTCCTTTCGTTCTCTACTGGCCCTGGCATCGCTTCAGATTAGTTCTCACCCTGTTCTCGCTGATATTCAAAACCGACTGGCTTATTTCTTTTTAACAGCTACTTCTATCCAGTTTTCTGCATACCCGGCCACGTAGTATTCGTGGAAACGAGCTCGCTGACATTATAGCTAAGTCTATCTGCTCTCGCGCTATCACTGCTGTGCCTGTTCCATACATGGATTATGGTCTTGTATTCAAGGCTCGGCTCCATGCCAGTTAGCAGTCGACTTGGAGTGAGCAACATGAAAACAAGCTTTTCTAGATAAACCCTTTATTGGTTGATGTTTATGTTTATTTTTAATTCGCGCAAAGCTACTCGAGGGCTATATGCACTAGCTGTCCCTAATTTAGCAGTGTAAGACTAGAGGGAAGACAGCTAGTCATCATCACCCACCGCCAACTCTTGGGCTACTCTTTTACCAACGAATAGTGAGATTGACAGTCACATTTTACATCCCCACGGCTGAAAGGGCAAATATGTTTGGTGCGACGGAGATTCGAACCCGCGACACTCAGATTACGAGTCGAACGCCTTAGCTCACCTGGTTTATAACAGTTATAGCTTCCGGGGTTTTGGCCCGGCATGGCCAAGCGTGTTAAGGCGAGCGGCTCGTAATCTGAAGTCGCGGGTTCGCATCCCGGTCGCGCCAAACATGCTCGCCCTTTCAGCCGAGGGGGCGTTATAATGTGACGGTCAATCCCACTATTCGTTGGTAAAAGAGTAGTCCCAAGAGTCGGTGGTGGGTGGTGATGACTAGCTGCCTTCCCTTTAGTCTTACACTGCTAAATTAGGGACGGCTAACACAGATAGCCCTCGAGTAGCTTTGTGCGAAATTCAAAAGACAAACAAACAAAAACAAATTTCCGAGGTTTATAGTATACTGACTGTAGCAAACCAATACTATTAAACTGTCTCTACGCTTGTTGCGATTTATTAAATTTTAGGCGAGGCTATCGAAAGTTCAGTTGGCAACAAAACTGGTATTTTACATACACAAATTGTACATTGTTGATTCTTATGTTCTCTACAGTTTTAGAGAATAGGCGATATTTTGAAATACACATTTAACTATATAAATTATATGCATTTATAAATACAGTCATGTGGAAACGTTAGGACACCCTATCAAAACCTGTGTATTTTTGTAACATTTTTGGATATATAGATATTTAATCTCAATTTCAACAATACTGAGAGATTATAGGAATATAACTAAACAATTAAAACTGAAGAAAAGACTTTTCAAGATCTTCTGTAAATGTAATTATACAAAAATGCAAATTCTAACTGAGGAAACAAGTTTGGACACCCTACCCCCTAATAGCCAGTGTTACCCCCTTTGGCTGAAATAACTGCAGTGAGACACTTCTTGCAGCTATCTACCAGTCTCTGACATCGGTCTGAAGAAAGTTTGTCCTACTCCTCAATGCAGAATTCTTTCAGCTGTGAGATGTTTAAGGGGTTTCTTGCAGGTACAGCCCGTTTCAAGCCACCCCACAGCATCTCAATGGGATTAAGATCTGGGCTTTGATTCGGCTATTTCTTAGTTTTCAGCCAGTCCTTGATGGATTTACTGGTATCTTTGAGGTCATTGTCGTGTTGCAGGGTCTGGTTCCGCTTCAGCTTTAATTTTCGTACAGATGGTCTCACATGATCCTCAAGCACCCTCTGATACGCAGTAGAATTCATGGTAGATTCTATAATTGTGAGCTGTCCAGGTTTTGCTGCAGCAAAGCAACCCCAAACCATGACACTTCCACCTCCATGCTTCACAGTTGGTATGAGGTTCTTTTCCTGGAATGCTGTATTTGGTTTACGCCAAACATGTTCTCTGTTCTGGTGTCCAAATAATTCAATTTTGAACTCATCTGTCCAAAGAACATTATTTAAGAAGTCCTGGTGTTTGTCTGCATTCTCTCTGGCAAACTTCAGTCTGGCCTTGATGTTTCTCTTAGAGAGCAAAGGATTCCTCCTTTCACACCTCCCATGCAAGTTAAAATTGTGCGGTCTCTTTCTGATTGTAGAGGCATGCACTTTCACATAAACAGCAGCCATAGCCTGCTGTAGGTCCCGTGATGACATGTTAGGGTGTTTGGAGACCTCTTTTGACATCTTACTGTCTGCTCTCGGGTGAACTTGCTTGGACTACCTGACCTGGGCATGTTGGCAGTTGTTTTGAAAGCCCTCCACTTGTTGACTATTTTCCGGACAGTGGAATGGCTGATTTCAAAATATTTTGGGATCTTTTTAAATCCCTTGCCAGACTCATAAGCTGCTACAATTTTCTTTCTGAAGGCCTGAGACAGCTCTTTTGCTCTCACCATGGTGCTCACTCTCAGTTCAAAAGTCAGGAGCACACCAAACTAAATGTCTGAGGTTTAAATAGGGCAAGCCTCATTCAAAATTCTTAGGAACAATCTTCTAATCATGCGCACCTGATGTGATACACCTGTGTGCGAGTTGAGCCATTTTACGTGGGAATAAATGTGTGGGTGTCCTAACTTTTTCCTCAGTTATAATATGCATTTTTGTAGAATTACATTTACAGAAGATCTTGCAAAGTCTTTTATTCAGTTTTAATTGTTTAGTTATATTCCTATAATCTCTCAGTATTGTTAAAATTGAGATTAAATATCTATATGTCCAAAAATGTTACAAAAATACACAGGCTTTCATAGGGTGGCCTAACTTTTTCACATAACTGTATATATCTAACTAAAACAAATATTAATACTTAAATAAATATATGTTAGTAGATCCGTTACAACTAATACAATAACACGTTTTTGGGTAGAGTGTCTAGATATGGATTTATACGTAAACATAATTATATATATGTGGCTTTGGTTGTTATTATAATATACATGTTATTTAGCCGGCTATATTATCTCTGACTTCATTTTTATGTCCTTACTTTCCATGATTTTTGTCCGTTGGAGCTTCATCGGACAACTGTGGTGTGTATTATATATTGTAATTGCTATATTTACGATTTTAAAAAACCTTTAAAATTATTCTAACATGTAGTAACTATAGCAGCTCGTAGAATGGTTCTGATATTTCTCTCTCTTTTTTTTCACGTACAAACTCTTAGCTTCGTCATACGTTGGCCGATTTTAGATCTTATTCGAGTTTTGAACTTAGGAAGTCAAACTCTTTCGAGCGATGTACTTGACTACGCCCAAGGTCTCATAGATTAATTTACTTTTAGCAGTGCATGAAGTAATTTCAATTTGAGGTAGGCTCATAGAGATAAATCCTGATGAGTAATAAATCCAAACTGGGTATGCACGCTTGATACTGCTAGGGCATAAAAATATAGCTAATAAGGAGAAAGATAAAGGCTTCCTAGATTGATTTAGCTTAATCCTACTTCAACGAATTTCAAGTGCCGCAGCTATTGAGAATTATTGTTGTTTTATTCTTGTAATTCGTTAATAATAAACGACAGAATTAAAAGGATAGATATTTTTTCACAACACTACTTTTTACAGCCCTCAAACTTGTAAAATGTTGATAGAAATGCACCGGCTTGGCGTGGCTTTATTGTCAGGACGCTCAACATGCATTCCATCGCCAAACATGCTCGCCCTTTTAGCCGTGAGGTGCTATAGTGTTACGATCAGTCCCTCTATCAGTAGGTAAAAGAATAGCACAAATGTTGGCGGTAAGTGGAGTTGACTAGCTGACTTTTCTCTAGTTTACCACTGTTAAATTAGGGACAGCTAATCCAAACAGACCTCAAGTATCTTTGCACATAATTCCACAAGCAAATAGGCATCTACTACGATTGTGTTTCGATGTGAGAAAAATTTGTTACTTCAAGGTTTCTTGAGCTTTTTAAGTTTAATATGTTGACAATTGCTCATAAAATTCATGTTGTGCTATTGTTGTGTAAAAGTCTACGATTTGTAAAAACTTAACTGCAGAAACCGAAAGTTTCTATCGATAAAAAAAAAAGGGAATACTCAGTAGTTACGGTACTTGAAACTCTTTTAGGCAAAATTGGGGTAGTGTAATGTATAAACCTTCTTTTTTCTTTAGCTATATTTATGTGTCCAGCAATACCAAGCTTGCGACCCGAGTATACCCAATTTGTTGTTGTTTTTGTTTTGAAATAAGCACAAAGCTACAGAATTTGCTATCTGTGCTCTGCCCACCCCGGGTATCGAAACCCGGTTTTCAGCGTTGTATGTCCGCAGACATACGGCTGAGCCACTGGGGGGCATACCCAATTCGATTTTATTACATATCAGTGTCTCCAGTAGTTTACTCTCAAATTGAAATTATTCGAGACTGGTTTAAAGTAAATTAATCTATGAGATCTTGGGCGTGATCAAGTACATCAATCGAAAGGGTTTGTCTTTCGGAATTCAAAACTGTAATTAGATCTCACATCAGTCAATAGGTGACAGAGCTATGAGCTAAAAGTTTCTGCTTGATCAACTCAGAACCATTCTATTAGCCGCTATTTCGCAGTAAAAAAAATTAAAGTAAAATATATCCGTTTTTATTAAAACATTCTTAGAACTGAATGGAAGAGAGTTAGACAGTATTGACTTGGGTTACTGCTGTGTGATCAAATAGTAAGATTTGACTGAAATTATGACACATTTTTGCTTACAAAGATGGACTGTGTTTTACGTAGGCTAGACGCAAAACGCGAACCCTCGAATTCACAGTCCTAGCACGCTGACCACCAGGCTACGCCCAACTCATTTTTCCTGTATGTTTGAAATAATTGTTTCTTTCGTGTTTAAACTTACAAAATGATTTGAGTAGAAATATTCAAACTAATAGCAGACCTCCCCTTGCTATTCTGCTTCATACACACATACGCGCGCGCACATACAAAAAACAACAACAAAAGAAGAAACACCAGCGTTAATTTTATAGAGCATTGTACAGCGAAGTCTCCAAAATATGTGAAATTGGATCAAATTAATGCTTAACAGCTTCCAGTTTTCCGAAACGAAACTTAATTTTGCTATCATTTGTTCAAAATATCAGAAGTATTCTAAAATTATGTTTTTGGTTTTTGATGAAACATTAATACAGTGAATTCTAATTTAAAAACTGTACATATATATAAATAAAAGAAAACAAATTATAGATACTTGTATTTGTAATCTAACTATCCACGTGTTCTAATTTAGTCCTTGAGATAATTTTCGTACACATTTTCTTACATTGAAACAATAAGTTTCGAAAAAAATGCTGTATTAATGACCTCATGTAGATACATAGTAAAGTTTATCCATTAAGACAGTTTTTTTATTATTGTCTTTATTTTGTGAGTATAACTATGTTGTAATATCTCGTAAAAGTGGAAACTAATTTGTGAACGAATTACAGTTTGTGAAAGATCAATGGAAATGTCAAAGGACGACTCTTTCCTTTATGGGTAGTTATTATGATAAACACAATCAATACTTAATTGATTCGTGGGCGAGTGAACTTAAAGAGACCAGTTCATTTTGGTATTCGCTGTAATTACAGCAAATCCATTTGAAGAAAGAAATGAGCGATAAATGTCCCTTATATGAACAACAGTTTATGAATGAAGAGGAAGATGAAATGTGAAGTAAGTCTGGATATGAGGATTTATTTAATTATTTATAAAATTAAAATTAAACTCAACCTTATTTATAAATAAAGGATATTATGAAATAGACAACAATGTAGGAGCATTTTTTTGCTTTGCTCTTGCGACGTAATATTCTAAAATAATATTTTATTTCATTCACACATCTGTAATTGCTTCACAGATAATATTGTTGGGTAGTATCTAATCTGTTTAGGATATGACTTCTGTGAAATTATGATTCTATAGCCCAAAGCATCTTTAAGTTACTCATTGAATATAAGAAAAGCTTATAAGAGGCATGTTAACCAATGTTAGCCACGATATCATAGCTTTGTTACATAGATAATTCTTTATCTTGGACGTTAGTTTATAGAATTTCATAGGATATGCAGGATTTAACTTTAGTAGCAGATTCCATAGCATTAGAAACAAATAATTTGTTACATTCTCTTTTTTCCCAATTTTTCTGCTCACTCAGTTCACTCGTAACATCATTAGACCATATAAACACCATAGATTCTAAAATAATATAAAACTGTTATTCAGTATTTGTCTATTATCGTCTTGCTGACATTTTTATCGTAACTTCCCTCAAGTTATATTACATATATATATATTTCTTTTTTATGTTTAAATATTATGCCATAAACTTCTTATTGCCTTACTTTTATCATTCTCGATTTCCCATTTTTCTTCTTGATCTCTCTGTCTTATTGGGTAACCAACCAGTTCATGCTTTCAGTTTCTTTATATGCCACTCACTTTGATCACTGGTTCCAACAGGGAAGTTACCACCCATATTCCTTACACGACTTACTCAGTGTTCTATAAAGACGTTGTGGATTACTAGCCTTTGAAGTGTGACGTGTTAGTATATACCTCAAGCGTTCTAATTAAGGATGAAACTTTTCAAAATGTAAAGTAAAAGTCCTCCACTTTTCTCTAATCATTTAGAAACTTTAATAAGTAGTTCAAACAAAACGTTCAGTACCATGTGTTTCTCTCTTGTTTTTAGGCATAATAAAATAGTGACATCAAATGTTTTACAACATGTGTAGTCCGACGCCTTGAAGCAGTTAGCAACTTAAAGTATTAATATATTAAATACTTTAATGGTAGTGAAATGGTCAAAAACATGTATTCAACTGTATTCTTTTGTATCTATCTATGTAATAGTTGTTATAGTTGTATAGTTATTTTGAAAGATTTTAATTTCCATTTTAAGCTAGAAATAATTGTTCCTCATTTTCATTATTGGTCATTTACTTCAATCGTCGTCATCCTAGCGTGAAATAAATAAGCTTAATACGGTTTCTCTTACTTATTTAGGTACGAGAAAGGTATAAGATTTTATAGTGTCATCAACAAATGACCCAACATGGCCACGTGGCTAAGGCATTTGAATCCCCGTTACATGAAACATGCTTGCCCTTTCAGCCGTTGGGCACGTTATTATGTTACGGTCTATCTCACTATCGGCGGTGGGTAGTCTCACACTGCTAAATTA
Organism: Tachypleus tridentatus; assembly: GCF_004210375.1. Taxonomy (NCBI): domain Eukaryota; kingdom Metazoa; phylum Arthropoda; class Merostomata; order Xiphosura; family Limulidae; genus Tachypleus; species Tachypleus tridentatus. Next base: position 57,843,051 of record NC_134825.1, read on the forward strand.
GGGACGACTAGCACAGATAGCCCTCGTGTAGCTTTGCGCGAAGTTCAAAAACAAACAAACTCATAAACAACGCCTTAATCATTTCGCCAGTGCAGTAGTTCGTCACTTTCTTTAATTGCATAGGTATTGACTCTAAGCCTTAATGTATTTTGAGATAAGTAAGCCGTATTATATTGCCAGTTTTCAAAAAATTGTGGTTAATATTTTTATCATAGAAGCAATTTAACTGACTGCATTTCAAAACGTATAATGAGTAACCTCACTAACAACACATTGATAATATTGATTTCTCGTTGCTTAAGAGACAAAAACGACAGACAAAATTAACTTCGTCAATTTCTTTTTTTTATGTTTTCTCGTAAGAAATAAATTAATTTAAAATTATGTGTGGTATACAAGTCTGCTTTGAGTGCATTAAAATAATAAAAACAACTTTGAGATAGAAAATAACAAGATTTTCAACAACCTGTCATTTCATTTTTTTATTTTTCTGGCGAGTCACAATATATCACAGTACATTGTCTACCACAAAACTACCCATAAGAGTTAACATTTAGTTAAACGAGATAATCGGAAAACTGTTCTTTAACGTTTATGTATCTTTAATACATTGTATGTTGAAAAATAAATCAAATAAGTTACGCATTTGTATTGGCTAATTCAGGTACGTAACTCAGTATTTAGTAATTTTCGCCAGAAGAATTTTACAAATTTTAGATACGAATTACGATTAATAATAGGTTAGGTGGTTAGAGTGCTTCACTCGCAATGTCGTAATTTCTAACCCTCCGTTTTACCAAACATACTCGCCCTTTTAGCTGTGAGGTGTTATAAGGTGACGGTCAATTCCCACTATTTGTTAGTAAAAGAAGAGCCCAAGAGTTGACGGTGGGTGGTGATCATTAGCTGTCTTTCCTCTGGTCTTTCACTGCTAAATTAGGGATGGCTGGCGCAGATAGTCCTTGTGTAGCTTTGCAAGAACTTTAAAACTTGACCATTTGATACAAAATAGCTACAACTGCGGATAACTGGTCACCTTTAGTCCAAAAATAATGAAATCAGTCTCCACTGGCCCAGTGGAAAATATCTAGTCTTACAGCGCTAAAACGTTGGGTTTCGATACAAAACCTGTGGTGGCCACATTGTGTAGTTTTGCGCTTAACAACAACAAATATAAACCAACCATGAAGTCTTTTTGTGTAGCTTTTCGCTTAACAACAAGAAAAGGAAACGAACAACGATGTCCTTACTATATACATTTTGTAATTCTTACTGGATACACTGTTAAATCCTTACTCCATATATCGCGAAATATTTGCTTCGCACATTTTGTGATATTTACTGCATATGACCCCATGAAGTATCTTAACACCAATGACGAATTCATTAACATCGTCCTTTAAACAACTCCATTGTTTTCGTTCTTTGATCTTTTGGTCTTCATAGATTTATATCCAATGTATTTAGTTTCCAACAACACCTAACTGTCGTTACATAATACTCATTACGCCACATTTCTAATAAAAATATATTTGTAGAGCACGTAATTCTGAAATCTCGCTTTTGTTCACATGCGTTTGTAAACTAGTTGTCTTTATTCTAGACTGTATATTTTATTTTAGAAAACATTATTAGAAATTGCAGTGTGAGGGAAAATGAGTTACAAACATAAAACAGTGAAAATTTTCAATGCATATTATAAACTGAATCATTCTGCTTTTAACATTTCATAATATCATGCGCTTTATGAAACATCATTTTATTCTGTCTTGCATCAACTTGAATGATATATATATATATATATAGTTATCATAACTTGTAAAACATGTCATTGGTATCCTTGTTTTTTTATAAAACAATTTTCTGACAAGGAAAGTGCTTATAGAAGAGCAGGCGGCATCTGTTATAGTTCTTTACTGTTACATACAGAACGAGAGAGAGAACAGCTAAATAAAGTTTCAGTGGCTTGAAAGTTACATCAGCGACTTTGGTAATCATATATCGGAGTAGAACGAAACGTCATTTTTGAAACGGAAATTTTCAAAGCATTTATTGTTGCTGTTTTAGGTTTCTTTTGTTTTTAACTTTGTGTTCTCTCTCTCTTTATTTCACATTCGCGTAGGGACAATATAATGGAACACATGTTGACCATTCTTTTATTTCAAACAATTTTTCTCTATAATTTCGTTTTCCCGATTCAAAGACTCATTTAAAAAAAAACAACGTAACTTGATGGATGTGCAGGCACCAAAGAAATGAAACACTTTTTAGGAATGGTTTAGCATAATGCTGATCACATTAGTCATGCTTCTACTGAACTTAAATTCTCGTACTAGTGCCAATATTCGATGTAATAAGGAGTGATCCGCTTATCTCTGAAGTTTGATACCAATCAGGTTTGGTTACTTGTAAAAAACAATCGTGAACATTTTTAAAAGAGCTTAAAATATACAATGAAAGATGAATGCTCTTTGTATTTACATATTTTGCTAATATTTCTTATATCCAGTATTACATTGAACTCTATTTGAAACAATAATATTTATTTTACAAAATGCTCCTGCAGAGAATTTCATTAAATCGGATTTTTTGACCAAAATTATACAATTCTACTTAGACTACATTTTGTATATTTTCTTTGGTCATGCGCTTTCATCTAAATAACAATATTTGCTTTTGTTTCTTTATTCGGTTTAGCGCAAAATAACATGTAAATGTCTGTTGTGGTCACAAACCCCGGATTTTAGTTTTGTAAGTCCATAGACTCGACGTTGTCTCAACGGGAGGCCGACATTCATTTTGTTTTGTTTTGTTTTTTTGAAATTTCGCACAAAGCTACTCGAGGGCTATCTGTGCTAGCCGTCCCTAATTTAGCAGTGTAAGACTAGAGGGAAGGCAGCTAGTCATCACCACCCACCACCAACTCTTGGGCTACTCTTTTACCAATGAATAGTGGGATTGACCGTCACATTATACGCCCCCACGGCTGGGAGGGCGAGCATGTTTAGCGCGACTCGGGCGCGAACCCGCGACCCTCGGATTACGAGTCGCACGCCTTACGCGCTTGGCCCTGCCAGGCCCCGACGTTCATTTTGACGTTTATAATTTACAATTAAGAAATTGTAGACAAGATTTCTTGAGGATCATAGAGATGGACGAACCAATGACTTATCAATTCTTATGAGTATGTGTGTGTTTCCTTATAGCAAAGCCACATCAAGCTAACTACTGAGTTCACCGAGGGGAATCGAACCCCTGATTTTAGCTCTGTAAATCTCTAGACTTACCGAGGTACCAGCGGGGGACCAATTCTTATGACATATAAAATATAGGCTGGCAAAGTGTGATTTGTATATCAGTAGCTTGTATGATATTACATTGCAATAACACTATAATAAGTATTGTCAAATACATTTTTATTGTATCTTTATGAAATTGGAGAAAAAAATATTATAAAATTGCAGCTACATTCTTTTTTACGCTGAACTGCCTCTGCCGATGACACTTTTCGCTCAATACCAGAGCTCATCAGGTCAGATAAATTTGCAGCATGTACAATCTCAGTCGAAAGATTATATTATGAGTAATTTAAGAGATACAAGTTCATGTGATAAACAACGCATATAATGAGTAGTTTGTGTGATATTACATCACAATGAGATTGATTATATTGTAATATTTATCAAATCTCTTTTGGATCTGTACGGACTCAAACGATCTGATGAACTAAAAAAATGTGCGCAACGTTATACAAGGGATACCAGCACTAGCAGTTCTTAATTTTAAAATTATAAACTATATGGAATTTAGTTCGTAAACATCACTTAGAACTACTCTTAGGCTACTCTAATCAAATAGTGAGAGTTAACCGTCCTTATTGTAGCTCATATATTGCATCAAAATGTGGTGCGCATTTTTGTGCTAACGGATCACATACCATGAATTCTTGGTCACACTCCAGCAAGCAAACAACTCAACCTCAACAAGCCCTCCAGGTAGTAGAGATTTGATAAAAATTATTATTAGTGTTAATGCTATGAAAGTGCAAGAACCACCTATCTATGAACCAACGACTTCACTTCACTGTTTATGGTTTCCAAAATTACATTTAAAAACTGTGGGTTCTAGAGTTTTGAAAACGTAATGATATTTCAATGTTTCAAATCACAATGCTAAAATTTCTTTCTTCGCAAATCGTCTTAATGATAATTTAACGGGAAAGATGTTTTAAAAACAATGTAACAGTTAAACGCCTTTTGTTATTCTAGGGTAAATTACAAAAGAAGAGGCATTCACATGCAAATGAAATGCAGCAAAGAAAATGTGTGTTGTTTAAACCTTCATATATTTAATAATGGGAAGTTTTTCAAATAACTCTTTCCACCTCATATTCCCACAAAAACAAAATAAATACTTAATGAGAGTGAAGTTGATAATTAATTTATTAATAATGAAGCCTGATTATAGCACAGGATATTTATATGTTATAATAACATAAACTAAAACTAAAAATGTTTTTGCTGTGAATTATTTCCAAAACGTTATCGAATAAACAACTTCGTAAGGACTCAAGACGTCCAACAAAAGGTAAGTGGTGTAAAATGTTTTTGTTGTGTTTTGCACAAAGATACTCCACGGTTTACTGTGCTAACCGTTCCTAATACTCCACGGTTTACTGTGCTAACCGTTCCTAGTTTGTAAAAGGTATACAATATAAAAGGCATTTAATAAATACCATACACACAGAGCAAACTATCAGAATATTCTTTACCAATAAATAACAGTACTGAGCGTCTCATTATAAAGCCCTCGCGGTTACTAAGGTGAACATGCTCAACCATGGGTTTAGATCCCACAATCCGCAGATTGAAAGTGGATCACCCTAACCACTTGTAATATATTGGAAGCTGCTGCTTTTGTATTTGTTGCTATTAATAATTCCACAGATATTTCATTGTTTATGAAAACAATCACGGCAACATATGAAACTATTAATGAAAGTGCAAATCGTAGAAAGACTAAAAGTATGACTGTTTGATATTGTAAAAACAAACAAACAACTAAATCATAAACATGCTATTATTTTTTCTTGTGATAAAGGATTTAATGTAGAATCTGTGTTTGTTTTCTTGTAACAAAACCATATCAGCTATCTGTTGTGTCCACATAGAGGAAGTGAACCGCTTATTTTAGCATTGTAAATCCGAAGACTTACCTCTGTCCCACCGGGGGACTAATAAAGAATCTACATAATATACTTTTAGTTTCTATGCCAGATGCATCAAATTTAAGCTTGTTGGACATTTCTCTAAAGAAAATTAAATAACTGCGCTAGTCGTCCTTAATTTAGTAGTGAAAGGCTAGAGGGAAAGCAGCTTGTCATCACCATCCACCGCCAACTCTTGGGTTACTCTTTTACCAACGAATAGTGGGATTGACCATCAAATTATAACGCCCCACGGCTGAAAGGATGAGCATGTTTGGTGCGACGGAGATTCGAACTCACGACCCTCAGATTACGAGTCGAACGCCTCAACCCACCTGGCCATGCCGGGCCCAAATTAAATAATAAGAAAATAACCTAAACTATTTACGAAAACAAAAACAATTAGAATCAGTGATGACGAGAAAACCCACTTGTAGAGAAAAATATATATGTAAAAATTGACAATGACCGAAAAAGGTCGAAACGTTGTTTGCTCCTCTACATAAAAAAATTTTCTCAACCCAAACCAGCCGTTCTTAAATATATAAAAACAATTACAAGTTTCACTTCAACTATTTAATTCATAATTACTGTTGTTGGTTCAATAATCACTTAATTTTCAATACTAAAATATGATTGAATCAATGTTAAGAAAATTAAAAGTCTTGCAGTAATAATTTTAATGAATCTAGTTCAATAGTTTCTGCAATTGTTATAATTTAGTAAGCAACCTGGTTTTATCTAACATTCAGTCTAAGTAAGTAAAAGAATTTCGAAGAATGGTCATCATAATTCGTTTAAAACAGTTAGAACAGAATTTGGTTATATAATGTTTTATTTTTATCAATAATTTTATGGTATATTCTAAAGTCAACAATAATGAGTTTTACCGCAGATACTACAACGTAGTTGAGAAAAGTTGAAGGATTACGTCTTAAGAAAACTACCTTACTGACCGCAGCTGGCATACAATTACACAACCATAAGAGAACGCTGAAAAAATGATTCGTGTTTAAGCATCGTATGTGTGTTTTTCTTATAGCAAAGCCACCTCTGGCTATCTTCTGTGTCCACTGAGGGGAATCAAACACCTTATTTTACGGGTTGAAAGTCGTAAGACTTACCGCTGTCCTAGCGAGAGACCATTTGTAATCAACAAAATACTAAATAAACAACACAAGAGTCTAAGAAATCGGTAACACGAGTCATTCAGACAGACCTCTGGTTGTACGTTTAGAAAGAATAAGGTAAACGAAAATAACAGTCATATTTCTTAATATTTCATTCAAATCTTTCTGTTGGAGTTTAAAGGAAAAGCAACTCTTCCATGTACAGGGAATTTTATTCTGTTTAGAAAGAATAAGGTAAACGAAAATAACAGTCATATTTCTTAATATTTCATTCAAATCTTTCTGTTGGAGTTTAAAGGAAAAGCAACTCTTCCAAGTACAGGGAATTTTATTCTGTTTCAAAGAAAATACTTTCGTTACACCCGGTTTGGTAAAGGCTGTTTTCTAAATTTCTGAGTGGATGAAAAGTTGAAGAATCTTGAGAAAAAAGAAGCAAGACTAACATTTTGACATGCAGTCACGTGCAACTGAAAGCCACTGAAAAATGAAAGTTTAAGTTATAGCATCCTGTTTTCCAATAAAATATGTGAAGAAGGAGTGTCCTTCGTAGTTGGTCTATATATAAATGTTTCGTAGTTTTAGTGAAGTCTATACTTCACTTTTGTCAAAGAAAAACAAATTATTTTGGCAAAACATTGTTTGTTTTTTGGAATTTCGCACAAAGCTACTCGAGGGCTATCTGCGCTAGTCGTCCTTAATTTAGCAGTGTAAGACTAGAGGGGAGGCAGCTAGTCATCACCACCCACCGCCAACTCTTGGGCTACTCTTTTACCAACGAATAGTGGGATTGACCGTAACATTATACGACCCCACGGCTGGGAGGGCGAGCATGTTTAGCGCGACGCGGGCGCGAACCGACCCTCGGATTATGAGTCGCACGCCTTACGCGCTTGGCCATGCCAGGCCCTTGACAAAACAAGCTGATAAAGTAAGTTTGATTTTTTTTTACTACCAATAAGATTACTTTCAATAAATTGAGATTCGTTAAATTTTGTAACAGTTTCTTCGTTTTTAAAACCAAATTAACTACAGCTTTAAGATTTACTATATTTAATGAAATCTACAGCTAAGAATGTAATCATAGAGTTTAAAAGTAGTTCTTTGAAAATGGACATTATCACATCATCATTATATTTTAGCAAATGATATGGAAGCTGTTTTTGAAATTCGAACATCAAATTTAAGTAAAATCCAGTTTTACTGTTTATTTTTCATCGCCTTAAAATTAATATATCATAACAGAATGTTTTAAATGCCAAAATCTATTAATTTTAATATGATTGAATGTTACGTTGAAAATGCATAATAAAATTAACAACTTCTGGATTTTTTTTAATTGATAAGTTTTATCATTACCACAGCTTTATCAATATTAATAGAATAGAGTTAGGTGACATTTTTTTTCTGGAAAGATCTGCGAGTATTTCGATTTTTATTTCTCTTGTTCTACGCAAAATTCAAATGTATCAAAAAGAGATTTAACAAACCGTATTTCTTCTATAAAACAGAACAGAAACAAATATCATATTTCTATAGGCATAAAAATCTCCAAATGTTTTTATTTTAGAAAAATTTCACAACTACGGAGGAATTTTATCATTAGCAGGCAACGTACTATGATTATGCGTGAATATGAAAAAATCTAGTAGTCCAGTTGAGATAATTCTGAAATCAATTACGCACAAGGGGAAAAAAGAGATCTTTACTAAATGCCCTAGATGTTACTCCATTCGAAAAGTTATTAGTTAATAAAATAACTCATTTTCAATTCGAATCAACCAGAGACATGTTTTAATAAAATAAGAGTAAAATGCTTTTGTAATAAGATTCATCAAAAATGTAAGAACATACATACGTGTACAGATTTACTTCTGGTTCAAGATTCACAACTTTTAAAATTACTTTATCTTCATTTCTTTCCATCATGTACAGGTGGTAAGATTAAAGAACTCTTATCTTTATCAGTCATCCGTGTACTGTTCACATTAAAATCTAATCACTTTAAGACGAGGTTTCCGCCTAAGCTCATCTAGTTGCTATTAATAAAATTAAACTGTACAGGTTAAGATGAGATATTGAATATTGTCCAAGCATAATCTACAAACGCAGAGTATATCTAGAAATTACTTTCTGGTGTTTAAGTTGTTGCAAAACAAATTTGCCACAAAATTAACGAAACCACAGTACGTTTTGATTATGATAATAACATCTGGCGTTGTATAGCTTAAAAAGTTTATATCTAAGGAATCACTTCACTTAAAAGTTTGTATCTATCACATCACTTCACTTAAAAGTTTGTATCTATCACATCACTTCACTTAAAAGTTTATATCTAAGGAATCACTTCACTTAAAAGTTTGTATCTATCACATCACTTCACTTAAAAGTTTGTATCTATCACATCACTTCACTTAAAAGTTTATATCTATAGGAATCACTTCACTTAACAGTTTGTATCTATCACATCACTTCACTTAAAAGTTTATATCTATAGAAATCACTTCACTTAAAAGTTTATATCTATAGAAATCACTACACTTAAAAGTTTATATCTATCGCATCACTTCATTTAAAAGTTTATATCTATAGGAATCACTTCACTTAAAAGTTTGTATCTATCACATCACTTCACTTAAAAGTTTATATCTATAGAAATCACTTCACTTAAAAGTTTATATCTATAGAAATCACTACGCTTAAAAGTTTATATATATCGCATCACTTCACTTAAAAGTTTATATCTATCGCATCACTTCACTTAAAAGCAGTGTGGTTTCATAACGAGTTTGTTCAACACGTGAAAAACGTAGAATGGAAGAGTAAGCATGGCCAGATGTGGCTAAAATCGTCTAAAACTTGGTGAAAAAAGCCTGTTGTTTATTCATCATAGTGTAATCTTACAACATTCGGTATTTATTAACAAACAACACATTTGAATTTCAATTTTTATATGAGACGTTATGAAAAATAAAAACAGCAAATAGGTATTTGAACAGTTTATTTTCTAAAATCTTAAAAGAAAATGGAATACTCATATTAGTAGGTGTGTTACATAAGTACATAAGATTAACAAATAACGTATTCATATAAACTGAAAATAAATATATTTAGGCTAAATAAATATAACTGTATGAAAAAAAATGGTAGTTTCGGAGAAACCAAATATTGGGTTGAGGAATAATTCGTGAGCGTTTTTTTCAAGTTAAAAACTATATTCATAAATGAAACGCTTTTGCAAAATATTTCATGTCATTTGGTAGATAATTTTTTGCTCTAATAGATGGTGTGTTTGATTTTCATATGTTTTTAATTTTTGCTTTCATTTTCAGCTCATTAAATGGAATGTCAAGTGGACAAAATCGAGCATTTTCGACACCATCTGCTTTTCGCATTTAATTTCTGGCAATTTCGTTTAAAACAATGCATACTATATACCTAGGTATTGCATGAAATAACGTATCATAATAAATGTTTTGGGTGTAATGTGTTCATGCATTGAAGTATTGTATAGTCTTGCATGTAATGCTTGAATGAAATTATTTAAAAAACGCTCACGAATTATTCCTCAACCTAATATAATGTGAATTATATAACCTCCACAGAGATGTCAGTATTAGGGTGAGTTAATCACATTTTGTATTAATGATGTTCTGCACGACCCTTTAATCAATCGTCCTCAATCTAATGGTATGTTTACACACGATTACCCTAACCTGTAACTTTCACCCTCAGAAGGGTATTTTAAGAGGTCATAAAATTCACAATGTCTTAAGACCTTCCTAAAAATTTAAAACTAGTCCTGAAATCATTGAGATAAAAATAAAGGTATTCTGTTTTTTGTTATCTATATGTGTTAATGTAATGACTATGATCGTGAGTTTAACCTGATGTAAATAACTGATAGTTTTATGGATGTGAATTAAGTAGGATATCATTCAAGTAAGACTGATGCTTTTGTAATAGAATATCAGAAAACTATCATATATAAGATGTAAAAAAAGAATTCCCATTTATATCTCCAGGGAAGTTGTAGCTAATCATATAAAGAATATTTATAGCATCTTTAATTATCTTTTTTGTCAAATATATTTTTCTGTAAAAATATCTTGTTCTGTGTTCGTACAGGTTCATTATTCCAAAGGAGTAACAATTTCATCGACCGTTTTCATTTTCAAACTGTAGTAGGCAGTTGTAGACGTTCTTACAAATATAGGTACAATGAATCTTGAGATAACAGTTAAAAGAAGTAAAGTACGAGCTGTTACTGTCGTAACTGTAAACAATAAGTCGATGAATGGGTCGAATGAACTTTGCTTAACGTTACCATAACATTTAGATATACTCTCATTTTAAGAAAACTTCATTAACGACCTATATTAAAGAAACTGTTTTGAAATTGAATCATCAGAGATGAAAATCAAGTACCATTAAGGTAGTTTATCAGGAACAGTATCTTAAAGATTATGGAAATAAACTGGACTTGTATGGATAATTATGTAAACTTCATAATTACAATAATTCCACGAAAAGATCGGACAATTTCATAAAGGTTATTCTTTCCATTAACGTATAATTCAATGGACGAATGTGATTGGTGTTGCTGATTTCTCAAGCTGTCAAAATGTTTTAAAAGAGTTTTGTTTGTTTGTTTGTTGAATTTCGCGCAAAGCTAATGAAGGGCTATCTTGCGCTAGCCTTCCCTAATTTAGCAGTGTAAGACTAGAGGGAAGGCAGCTAGTCATCACCACCCACCGTCAACTCTTGGGCTACTCTTTTACCAACGAATAGTGGGATTGAACGTCACATTATAACGCCTACACGGCTGTAAGGGCGAACATGTTTGATGTGACAGGGATTTGAACATGCGATCCTCAGATTACGAGTCGAGTGCCTTAATCACCTGGCTATGCTGGGTCCAGAGAGTTGAGACACTCAGATGAAGCCGTCCATAGATTTGGACTGTGAACAAAACGTAAGACAACCAGTCAGCTGGAAGTTGATAGTCACTCTTATATCGCATCTAATTCGGTACGATAGCCATTTGGCCACACTCAGACTTCAGATATTCAAACTGTTTCACGAACAGATTAAAAGACTGTACATATATACATCTTTGTACACTTGTTTTATTAAACTTTGTAAAATTATAGTATCTTATATTAAGTAATTATTGTGTTAAAGAATCGAATAAGAAAGTAAACAGTTTTCCTATTCCATAATTAGTTCAATCGATGTTGGCAAATTAAATATATTTGATGTGAACTAAGATGAATAATCAAATAAAAACTTCTAATATTTTAATTATAACTCTTAAAGTTTCATGCTCTGAACAAATTTAGGTTTAAGCTAAAAATATTTTTTAAAAAGCTTGAGAACAAATATCGTGTTCATGTTTCAGTATCTTTACCTTTTCCTTACTATCGGTGAGTGAGGACTGATAGCGCTACACATAAGATTTGGATACCTGTGATGGGCAAACCATGGGTAGACTTTTGTGTAAGTTTTACATGATAACAAACAAACTACAAACTATTTCGTAGCGTCACTTAAAGTAAATAGAAAAATCATTCTTTATAGACACTTGTGAAATTATTTTATATATATATATATATATATATATAAGTTCTTGATATTACACCAACATTCTTATGTTATGCAAAACTTTTGATTAGGGATTTTTAAAAATGTTAACTAAACTTGTAATGACCGTTTAGTAGCATAATTCTTTTTATTTTTTCACTGTTTTTATTTAAGACTACATTACACCAAAAATACTTTTAATTAGAACAGTTTTTTATTGTTTAATTTTTGAATATAATTAACAACCTGTATTAAAATATGTTTTCTTCAGTCACAAACTTGTTTTCGTCTTCTGTAGTTTAGCGAAAAGCATCTTGATAGCATGACACTCTTAAGTAAATTTATATTTCTCAAATATACGTATTTATATACATATTATAACCATAAGTTTTAGCTCAAAACAAAACACATTAAAAGTAAACAAAATACGCTGCATTAAAAAAAAAAGATCCTAGGGTATAAACTACAACGTGGGATTATAAAATGTATCCAATGTTTAACAGCATATTTCGCTTAATTTTAATGTGTTTTCTTTAACCTTAAACATTATGGTTATAATATAATTCATACATTACGCATGAGGCTAATGACAAACTTTATTTACTATTCCAACAGTATTTCAGGTATTATACTAGCTGTTTTCTTTATTTGTTACTAAGCACAAAGCTATACAAGGGACTATCTGTGCTCTGATCACTAAGGGTATTGAAACCCCTTTTCTCCAAGTCCACAGACATATCACTGTACCATTGCGGGACTATAGTAGTTATAAATTCCATTTACTTGTAATTTTACTTCACGAAGGATGTATTAGGTATATTTCTAATTACATTGGAAAAAAAGACACTATTTGTCTCTTGTAACCTTTCACATTACTTAAAGTCTGAGTGGAATAATTACAGTTGCGACTTAAATCAAAATTATTTGTCTCAAATTAATTTCAATGGCAGATTTAAATATATATCACGTTAAAATATATCTAAGCAGCACAAATATTTCTATGTGGATCTAAAGAAAGTTGTCCATGTTACTTTCGTTCCTTACATGTTTTTAGCTCATCTCTGTGATGTATTATTTAAAAGTGTTTCCTTCAGAAAGAAATTGCTTCTCTAGTTCCGACCCTAGGTAAACGTGAATGGAAACTACTCACGTTTGATGTGTCAGTAATAACGTGTAGTAATGACATTGGTAAAGTTTGTTGTATATAACTATACCTTTCAGTGACTACTTGACTTGAAGATCAAGGAAAAGTTTCTCCTGTGTTTAATCGTATTATCATCCCAATATCATTTCGGCATTTTAGTTGTTATCTAAGCGAATAACGTATATGTATTTTAATCGAGCTATCTGTTATGTTAACTGAGGGGAATCAAGCCCCTGATTTTTGTCCCAGACTTCGCATTTAGTTTGCAACAACTTCATTAATATTTCACTTGGTTCTACCTTTAGATTATTTAAAACTGTTGTAAAGCAGACTTCACGATTAATTTCCAGACAACTTAATTAATATTGCACTTAGTTCTACCTTTTGATTATTTAAAATTGTTGTAAGGCAGAATTCACAATTAGTTTCCAGACAACTTAATTAATATTGCACTTAGTTCTACCTTTTGATTATTTAAAATTGTTGTAAGGCAGACTTCACGATTAGTTTCCAGACAAATTAATTAATATTGCACTTAGTTGTACCTTTTGATTATTGAAAACTGTTGTAAGGTGGACTTCACAGAGTATTAATAATATCATTATACTGGTCTGTTCTCAATGTCTAACGGCCTGAATTACGAAAAGAGCCTTAGCTTGTGTGAAGTAGAATCAATACCTGTCACGTGTATGTCTATTTATAACAATGGTGGTTTGTCTCGCTGAACCTTTGCCTGAGTGTTTTAACTTGTGGAAAAAATTAGAAAGATATATTTTGAAATAAACTGAAAACTGTAACATATATCTTAAGAATTTCTAAATTTATTTGATTGTATTGAAATATCTGTATGTTTGGTTGTTATTAAAACTGACAGCAAAATATATCAGTGCAAGGAAATAATGTCAGGTCACTTTCATTTGTCTTTAGATGTGAAATGTAGCATAACTATTGGTCCTTCCACATATAATTACCTAAGTAAGTAAATTAAAGGGCACTTGGCCAAAAGTTGAACATTGAAAAAGATCGTTGGAATGTTGAACAGCAAAATTTTTCTTCTAGTAAGAACATGGCAAAGTCTAAAAAAGGAAAAAAAACTTTACATGTTTTGGTGGGAATTCTACTTCGCTATAATAAAGAAGAATGTTACCTACACTTTCTAAAAGCGATCAGTTTTGAATGACGTCACACTACCTAAGCAACACCACATAATGTCATAATATGCTTTTGATACATGTCACTCCATCAGCAATTTATACTTACTAGGTGTAGTTGCCATTTGACTTACTGATTTCCATATTGCAGTATTTTTAATATAACACACTCAGCCCTTTCTTTAACGGTGAAACATATTCTTACATGTATCATAGTCGTTATGTACACAACCATATCAGTAAAATAAGAAGTACGTGCAGGTTTAAGAAAAACAATATGGCCATTGTGTCGGATAATACAATAATAAAAATGAAATATCAGTACAGGTTATACGTTTCTCTGATGCCTACTGTTAGTATATACGTAATAACAATGCATGATTTAAATCATTATTCAGAGCCCTAAACAATAGATAGTTTTAAAATCAATACATATAATTGAAACTTTTAAGAACCTACAGGATGATTCAAGTGTAAGAGTAATTTTTTAAATTTATATTCGTATCTTTTCGACACGTGCAATTATGTTACCTTAACACAGAAACTGTGTCACACCAGGAATCACTTCTCGATGTTTTTCAAAGAAAAGTCATATTTAGAATGGTACATGACTTATGACTGTATTCCTTCTTTAGGTTTGACCCCTGATCTTTTAAAACAATATTTTTTAATGATCGGATTATTAAATGTTTCACCACGAGTGATAGCATAGTTTTAAACATTTTATAGGCGTTTATTTCTTCTGTATCCATGATTATTTAAAAATATGAGTTATTTTCGAATGTTTAGCTTCGACAAAGCTTACAGTTATTGTGGTATATAGTGTTAATGTATGATCTCTCGGTCAACAGTTTGTGGTGTTATATCACAATAATAGCACCACAATCTGCCTTTCGGTTAATACCAGAATTGTTAGTGATGGTTAATAGTGCTTCATGGAAAGCTTTAGTTGAAACATTGTTGCTTGTTACATGATGAGCTTTGGTGTCTTGGAAAGGCCTCTTCGGCAGCGGCGTTTAACACATAAGATATATCTCTGATATGCTGATTTTTTCTTCTTATTGGAACTTTTATAAGGCCAGAAAGTAAAGCTTTATTAAAAAATGTTATTAGACGTACTGTAATGTAATCTCACACAAATTACTTATCAGAAGGCAAAGACTGTTTTTGTCTATCAATGCAAGAAATAAAAAAGCTATCATATAACTTGTGAGAAAATTCACAGTTTTAATAACATTCTATCATGACATTGAATGAACAAAAAAGATTGTTTGTTTGTTTTGAATTTCGCACAAAGCTACTCGAGGGCTATCTCTGCTAGCCGTCCCTAATTTAGCAGTGTAAGACTAGAGGGAAGGCAACTAGTCATCACCACCCACCGCCAACTCTTGGGCTATTCTTTTACCAACGAATTGTGAGATTGACATTATAACGCCCCCATCGCTGAAAGGGCGAGCATATATGGCGCGACAAAGATGAGAACCCGCGACCCTCAGATTACAAGTCGAGTGCCTTAACACGCTTGGCCATGCCGGGCCAACAAAAAAAGAAATCTACCTTATTTTCCAAACAAAAAACGTTACTAGCAGGCTAGAAGTATAAACTGGAATTGTGAATGTTCACAGAAGTAACTATCTGCGAAACGTTCTGAAAATGTAGTTTTTGTGTGGCTGAAACAACGAAACAAATTAATTTTACACTAGGTTGCTAAGCTTTCATAGAATCATTGTTATATTAAAAATATACATTTAGAACATATAAGGTGACCATAAATAGTTACTAACTATACCAGTGAATGAAACATTTGTATCAAAGATGATGTCTTTCTGCCCGTCTATTTGTAGTTTCCATAAGTCTCCTGTCCGTGTTTTTATGCGCATTTCACCTACGTATTTCTTTAATTAAAATGTAATTAGAGTTTTCTCTTAACATTTCATGTTTCAGTTACCACACACCAGAGAAAATATGTTCGTTTAGAGCTTTTGCAATTTAATTATTTTTAATACTTTTCACGCTTTTGACAACGAAGCTTATTTCTGAATTTTCCCACGTGGATTAATGTCAATGTAATAAACGGGTAGAAAATCACTTGACTAGCTTCCGTAAATAACTGGCGTTACTGATCTATGAACTGCTAGGAAACAATGTTAACAGTCAGAACACTGAATAATAAAATCTGTCATGTTCATGTGTCCCTGCTTTGGAAGTTGATTAAAGATAACTATAAGAACTTCATAACCTTTCAGTTTACAATTGAACCGAGTATTTAAAACTAGCTTTGAGACTTTAAGACTTCAATGTAATTCCTCGAGTTTTCTCACAGTATGCCACTGACTAAATATTGATACTCAAGTATTTGTCTTTTATTCTATTTCGATACAAGTATTTAAAAAGTATAATACAATTCACTGGAAACTGGCCAATTCGAATAATGGGAAATTTTTTATCAGTTTGCATACATTATCAACAGTGCATTTATCAACTTGTACTAGAATGCAATATGATTTATAAATTTACTCACGAAATAAATTCATCACTTTAGCTGAGCAGACTTTGTTCATTTGTATTTTCATAAAAGCGCCAAAATGGTATATACCATGCGTTACAAAAAGTGTTCACTCCATAACAATAATGCCAAATTTGAATGAAATACAAATGATGTAAACACTTTTTTTAACGAACATGTGTTTATTGAAAACTCTAATGATCAACCTGAATAATATTTTACGGGAAGAGGTTAAATGTCATTAAAAACTGCAAATATATATATATATATATATGTACACATACGAGGGCTGTTCAAAAAATACGCGGACTGTTTGAATTGCGCGGCTTCAGTTGGTTCCAGGGGAATCCGCTTGGTGTCGCTAGGTTTGCACAGATCAGCTGATTACGACGCCATTTCCCGATTGCAGATATCTTTATTTGTGTAATAGCCACGTGGGTTTAAAAGAAGTGCGATTTTTTCGTTTGGCGGATTTCAGAATGAATGACCTGAAGGAGCAACGACTTGCTGTGAAATTTTGTGTTAAACTTGGAAAATCTGCGACTGAAACTTTTGCTATGTTTAACACGGTTTACGGTGATGTTGCTATGAAGCGTACGGCATGTTTCAAGTGGCATGAACGTTTTAAGGATAGTCGACAGTCCATTGAAGAAGATGAGCGTCCTGGACGTCCTTCCACGTCAACTGACGACCCACACGTCGACAAAATTAACACCCTGGTGCGGGCAAATCGACGTCTGACTGTCAGGGAGCTTGCTGAAGAGTGTGGGATATCAGTTGGATCTTGTTACGAGATTTTGACCGAAAAATTGAAGATGCACCGCGTTGCTGCGAAATTCAGCCCTCAGAATTCGTGAGTTTTTGGCCAAACACTCGATCACTGTTCTTCCCCACCCCCCATACTCACCTGACCTTGCTCCTTGCGATTTTTTCTTGTTCCCCAAACTCAAGAGACCCTTGAAAGGAAGAAGATTTGAGACGATTCCCGAGATTAAGGCAAATGCGACGAAGAAGCTGGAGGACATTACAAAAGAAGCGTACCAGGACTGTTTCAACAAGTGGAAACACCGTTGGGATAAGTGTGTGAGTTGGGGAGGAGAGTACTTTGAAGGGGTCCCAGACCTGTAACTTCTAAATAAAGTACATTTTGTTTTATGACGCCAGTCCGCGTATTTTTTTAACAGACTTCGTACATGCATTTATATATATAAACTGAAATTTACCGATTTTATAAGTATTTAGCTCCCTAAGTCAGTATTTGTTGGAAACAGCTGTGAATTTTGCTGTGAGTTTTTTGGATAGCTTTCTATCAGCTTTACGTGATAGGATGGTGTAATATTTTACCATTTTTATTGGCAATATTGCTTAAATTTTGAGACTTTTTTGAGGCTCCTTGATGAACTGCAATCTTCAAATCTCACCATAAATTTTCCATTGGATACTAGTCAGAACTTTGACTGGGTCAGAACATTCACTTTCTTCTTTTAAAACCACTCCAGTGTGACTTCGGCTTTATGTTTCGGGTCATTATTCTGCTGAAATGTGAATTTTCAACCGAGGTTTGGATTGTTGACTAACTCGAGTAGGTATTTTCTAAGATTTACCTATACGTTGCACCGTCCATCTTCTCCTCAATCCTGACAGTCTGGGATGAGAAACATCCTAATAACATATCGGTGCCACCACTCTGCCTGACAGTTGGGATGGTGTTGACTGGGTGATGCGCTGTGTTGGAATTGCACTCAACCTATGTCTTTGAATTTAGACTTAAAATGATCAATTTCTGTCTCTGATTACCCACAAAATCGTCTACAAAATGTCTGCAGTATCATTTAATACTATGTGGCAAACTCCATACGATATTTAAAATGATTGTTTTTCTATAATGGTTTCTATATTGCCAATCACCCATACAGGCCAACTCCGTGTAGAGGCCGGGGTATTATTGATGTAAGAACACCGACTATCATCTCAAATATAGAACTTTGAAAATCTTTTAGTCAATGTTGGCAACACAATGACATCCCTAACCAATTTTTTGCTTTCCTGGCTGTTTACTTTGGAAGGGCGGCCTGATCTAGGTAGTGACGTTGTGATATAAAGAACATTCCATTTCTTAATAATGAGCTTTACCATCCTCAAAGGAACAATAAATGACTTTGACGTTTTCTTGTTACTTTCTCTTGACCTCTACTTCTTTACAGTTTTATCCATTATTTGTTTGAAAATGTCCTTGGTGTTCGTAGTTGGTTTATCGTATCACTATATGAATTTTGGTTTGAGCAGACCTACTTACTCTGAAGTCAAGTTACACCACTTTGATTAAGCAAAGACAGAGACAATTACATGGATTTTGTGACATTTCAAACTAATATTTTTGCATTTGAATTGATTCAGTGTTGCTCGTAGCAAAGGAATCGAATACTTATGCAATTAAGAAAATTATAATTTTCTTTTATTGCCTAACGTACAAAATATCAGCATTTTTTAAACTTTCTTAGTTTGGAATAGATTGTATATATTCTAAATATAAAGTTCTATTTGAAAGTTTCACGATTACAAACTCAGACAGCAATAAAATATGGAAACTTTGCATATATATATATATAGATAGATAGATAACCCTTAATAAAATGCCAATGAAATTATTCAAAAATGATTATTTTTTCCAAAAGACCCAATAATTTTATGTTTCAGAAGGAAGCTTACTTCTCTCACAATTAGCCATATATCCAATGGTTCTCAGCAGGTTTCCTACGTTATCGTGTTTCATATACTTCCCAGCAGGACCCTGAATTTGCTATGCTTCAAATATTTTTCAGTAGGATCCTGAAGCTACCATATTTTATAAAAGTAATTTTGTGCTGTAAATTCTGAAGTTAGCGTCTTTTATATAAGACTAAACAAATTATAATTTTAAAGAGATTAAAGCTTTGGTTACTTCATGAAAAAGAGTCTCTTCATTTAAACAGAATTTAAATGAACAAAATGGGAAAAAATTTTCTTAATAACGAGCTAAGAAATCACTTTAAAATACAAAGGATGTGAAATCTGCAGAAGAGAGATAATATTATCAAAGTTTCAGCCGAATGACATTTTCTTTACCTTTGTAAACGTTTCTGTATTTTTAGATTCTGTTCTCGTCGGAAGAGAAATTCTTTGTTATCCCGTTATGAAGTGAGAACAAAGTACGGATTAAATCATAACTGCAAAATACTTTCATATAAAATCAATAAAGTATAGAAGCTAATAAATTATCATTTTTTGCACGTTATCATATTTTAACATCAACAAAACATGATGCCACAGTTAATTGATTTTGTTTCAAGTGTTTGGTTGAAAATTTTGAGTTCTTTGGTCATCTAAACACTTAAACAGCTAAATCACTAACATAGAGGTTTTCAGCTTATGTTTCTCTATATATTCCAAAGGCTGTTTAACGAGGAATGATTTAAATACTAATTGTTAATCTCAAGGGTAATTAATCTTTTATAAACACCATTTGAAACTACTTTTTTGCCAATTCTATCTTTAAAACACTCTCAAACTTTTGAAAGTTCCTATCATTTGGTTCGTCTTGTGTCTTCTTAAACTTTAGGCTAAATGAGAAATAAATAACCTAGTCGATCAATATGTCAGTGACACGACTTAAGCAGTATAACTGATAAATTCCAGGATAGTAATCCCTTGGGCATCATTCACATCACGTTGATGAACAATATAGCTCTGCCGTTAACCTCTGGAAATACAGTAAGGGAAGTATTAAGCGTTTATGTTTTTTTTATGAAAAATTGCTGAGGGGATTACAACGTTCACTCAGTTATTATAGCTGAAAACGAAATTCAGTTTTTGTTAAGGCTTTCACAATTACTATTACTGTAGACTATCTCTATTCTACTCAACTACTACACTGCTTTTTTATGTCTAGTTTCGTGTTATACAAAATCTAGGAAATTAATTTATCGTACTTAACCATAGAATTACAAATGTGTCCACACCTCTTATCGACTTTTTAAACACATTTGTATCGTAACTAAGCATCAAATGACTTGTGGATCTATTAGTTTATTTATGTGAAGGTGGTAACACAAAAACGTAAACAAATACCGTCATTATTAAAAATAATCTCACTATGTACTGTTGGGTTTTCCTTACATAGAAAAAGTTTGATTTCTACCAAATTTTTGTGTCATTTCTTTCTCTGAGTGATGTGGCAGGCACGGACATAAATTACTACCACTGTCAGTGTTCGATAGAAAAACAAATAGGTAATTTGAGGGTTAAGCAAAGATACTTACCCCAAAATGCAATAAACATTCTTATTACTTGTGTACATGAAGTTGTAAAATAAACCTTTTTTTTTCTGGCAACAATATAAAATACACTTACAATCTCACATATAATTTCTATCTAATAAGGCGATCGTATTGACTAGTACAATAAATATTTTGGAGCTTTTACAAACCTAGAATATAATGTTCTGAAGATTATCATAACTATGAAGATTTTTCACAATGGAATAAACACTATAAAACTAATTAGTTTTATTATTGTTCTGAACGCTGTGTTACTGATGTTATGCAGTTTCATTGGTTTTGTGTAGTAATTTAAAAATAAATAAATCGAAATTATTTAATTTTGCATAATAACAATCAGTGTAATTTGAATGGTTTCCAACCTTTTGAAAGATCTACTGCAATCGAAGTATAATTAAAATAAATTACGTATCTTTCATTGATTGTTTTTTTTATTACTTTCAAGCGTGGTTGTACCACATGTTTACTAAACACGAAAGCTCTCCTTTGAATTTACCAGTAAATTCAATATAAAATATATATTTTGAATTTACCAGTAAATTCAACGATATATGAATACTTCTGAAATAAAAATATTGGAGTTAAAATATAAACGTTAGAGTGTTTAAGTCCAACAGCTTTAGATGTTAGCATGATATACGTTAAAGTTACATGAGTATATTATATTACTCATTTTACTACATTGCTTAGCTTAAAGTAAACTGACGCTTGACGATATCAATGTGAACTTCTATTAGCCAAGTATTCTTTAAAGACTAATGCAAGTGTAATCGATATAGCTAGACAACTTAGCATTTCACAACAGAATGCTTTCTAAAATTGCAGTTTCTTCCTCTAAACATGTTGTAGCTACGTAAGTAATTAATTTCTCAAATAAATGTTCCTATAACTATGTTTCTGGGTTGTACTTAGTGAATTATTATATTATAATCGTTATCCTGTTTTTTTTTATAGAAAGCAATTATTTTAGAGTGGGTATCTGTGAGTTGTTGGTGATAAATGTCAATAATAAACAGAGAGCACACATTCCAGTTGTTTTTAAATAATATATTTAAATATATATATATTTCGGCAAAGTCCACACACGCTACTTCAATTACTTTAAAACACTATTTAAAAATACGTCTTCTTTTTCTTGACATCTGTTGTTATAACACCACTGAGACATCTGTAGTTATAACACCACATCTGTTGTTATAACACCACTGAGACACACATTTTATATACTGCTCGTCACAACTAAACTAACAATCAAGCAGTCCAACTTCACTTTCACTAGCTTATTTTTACTAGCTTACTTTAACTAACTTCTGGTTATCAAAGTTATATCCAGAGTTTTAAATAATTATCTATTTTTTTGTCAAAAGTTCACTCAAGCTGGTTCAGTTACATTAGAGCCCATGTGTCAAGACAAGTTTTCTATCTATGTTGCTTACGATACAGCTGTGAAAGTCACATTAGAAATAACCTGTTAAGGCGAATTATTTCTCTCACTTAATTTGCTCTCTTGACTTCTTCTTATCTACAGGTATTTATAACAAGTTGCAGCAATATCCAGAAATATCTCGCCCTCCAGTGACAACTGTATTAAACCCAACGAGAAAATCTCAGGGTTTGGTTTGTTTTGAATTTTGCGCAAAGCTACACAAAGGCTATCTGCGCTAGCCGTCCCTAATTTAGCAGTGTAAAACAAGAGGAAAAGCAGCTGGTCATCATCACCCACAGCCAACTCTTGGGCTACTCTTTTACCAACGAATAGTTGGATTGACCGTCATAATATAACGCCCCAACAGCTGAAGGGGCGGCCATGTTTGGTGTGACGGGGATTCGTACCCGCAACACTCGGATTACGAGTCGAGTGCCTTAACTCTTGGGCTACTCTTTTACCAACGAATAGTTGGATTGACCGTCATAATATAACGTCCCAACAGCTGAAGGGGCGGCCATGTTTGGTGTGACGGGAATTCGTACCCGCAACACTCGGATTACGAGTCGAGCGCCTTAACCAACTGGCCATGCCGAGCCTGAGACTTTGGGTAAGATGACATAAAGAATATTACATAAACCTGGTACAACAATTAAGCTGCATATATAATCTACAACTCGTATCGAATTACGTAACAAGACTTGTTATAAATATCGCTTTTAAATTAAACAGTCTTACATATCCAATAACCGTGCATTACTTCGTCTTGTAGTTTTGGTGTATTCATATTGGTTAACTTCTATAGTTGTGGAGTTTGCATGACTAGATTTGGCAAGCGGGCCCAGGATGGTCCGGAAGGCAATCCAGGCATGATGAAAGTTTACGAGTTAATTTTTAGAGCCGTTGTACGGTCTGGAATGGTCAGATGGTTAAGGCACTCAATTTGCAATATTAGAATCGAGAGTTTGAATCCCGCTCTCATTGAACATGCTCGCCCTTTCAGTCGTGGGGGCGTTATATGTAACGTTTAATCTCACTATTCGTTAGTATAAAAGTAGCCCAAGATTTGGCTAAAGTTGTTAAACTCGATCTATGATATTTATCATTTATAAAGCCTTCAGAATACAGTGTATATTCTATTGTTGTAACGAAGTTACTATAGCGGAATTTTGTTTGTTTAATCTTTGATAGCAAATATTTGTCCATAAACAGCAGAATATGTTTATGGTCATTATAGTGTTAACAAAAATTTTTCCATTGTTTAACTAAACTAGACGAACCCTTACCGACTTTATTAATAGAACTAACAAAGGCCCTGCATAGTCAAGTGGGTTAAGGCGTTCGACTCATTATCTGAGGGGCGCTGGTTCGAAACCCCGTCACAAAAAATATGCTCACCTTTTTAGCCGCGGGGGCTTTATAATGTTACGATCAATCCCACTATTCTTTGGTAAAATAGTAGTCTAAAAGTTGGCAGTGGATGATGATGACTAGCTGCCTTACCTCTAGTCTTACACTGCTATATTAAGGACGGCTAGCGCAGATAGCTTTCGTGTATCTTTGCGCGAAAATTAAAAGAAACAAAACAGATCTAGTAAAGTAATAATATATCAAGATACCTTCATATAAGTAAACCTGGCTGATAGACAAATAGTCCTCCTTTACAGTGGCTCGGCGATTAGCACCCAGCTTACGACGCTAAAAATTGGATTTCGATACCCGTAACTGTCAAATTACTTAAACAATTTTATGAGACGTATCCTGCATATACTATTGGAACTATATAGAACTGAATAAGTAACAGAAATCGTTGATTTTACGATGTCAGAAAAATACATTTCTTCAATAAATCTTGATACAAAATGATGAAAACTGGTATTAAAAGTAAACGTTGATTTTGATTCTAGGGTTGATAAAAGAAATAAAATTGGAAAGATACATCTACATTTAACATTTTTCGAAAATACCCGTCTAGTTAATACATAACCTTAATGTAAATATTAACATCCAACTAGACTTATTTTCTTCACTTACTGTTACTACGTATGTTATCTCTGGCCGGGGTAAAATTAATTTTGTTTGTTTGTTTCGAATATTCGCTCAAAGCTACTGAAGGACTATTTGCACTTGCTGTTCATAATTTTGAATTGATAGAATTAAGAGAAGGTAACTAGTTAAAACACCCAACGCCTGCTCTTGGGCTACTCTTGTCTGACTGATTAGTAGGACTTCATCCGTCACCTTTTTAATGCACCCTCGGCTGGGAAGTGCGCAACGCAATTTCTTTTTCTGTAAAGTGACAAAAAAAATGAGGCCACAGTTCCATAAACCAGAACGCTGGTCATTCGACCAGACTCAATCAAATTAATGACGATAAAGCTTTTAAATTAAAGCAGTAAATGCCTTCAAAACACACTTGGATTTTTCTATTTGTAGCAGAGCTGTTGCCTGGTGAAACCATTTTACTACATTTATTCGTCTCAATAACTGAAGAACTGTTAATGGATTTTTTATAAGTTAACGCGTGTAAGGGTTAAAGGTGTGATGAATAATTTGTATTTATTCAGGCCATTGCGCCTTGTCAGTAGTTGGTAGTTTTCAAAATGAATCTTATTCCTCAAGAATGTTTACTTGATTGCTGATGATAATTCAAGGTTAAAGAGTCTGTAGTTTTAACTGTGTATTTGTGTGACGTTGATATAAACGTAACAAATCTGAAGAAGTGATAACACTAAAAAGATGGTTTGTCTAAGCACTAGAAATGTTAAATAAATTATCTTATAACTTTTCCAGCATTGCGATTCTTTCAAACTTTTAACCATTTTCTATTTTCTATGCGGATTTTTCTCCTCTTTAGCTTTTTTGTCTTAAACTAAAACGCGATAACAGTAAATCCTGTTATTCGACTCGTTTGTTTGTTTATTTTTGTTTTTTGAATTTTGCGCAAAGCTACACGAGGTTTATCTGCGCTAGCCGTCCCTAATTTAGCAGCGTAAGACTAGAGGAAATGCAGCTGGTCATCATCAGCCACCGCCAACTCTTGAGCTATTTTTTCACCAACAAATAGTGGGATTGACTCTTACATTATAACGCCCCAACGACTGAAAGGGAAAGGATGTTTGGTGTGACGGGGTTTCGAACTCGCGACTCTAGGATTACGAGTCGAGTGCTTTAACCACCTGGTCATACTGGGCCCTATTCGATTCAAACAGACATACAAAGCCATGTTTAGTTACCTTCCCTCTGACCAGTAGTTAAAGTCGGCTATACGTGATATCTAGTGGTCTCATGTTCGGGCCATTTCGTCCTCTTGCCATGAAAGTGTCGAAAAGGTTGAAGATATTTCAATTCATTTCGAGTATAAACTCAAATAAAAATTCTAGCACAAAAACGTTCCTTGATATTCGATGATTACCCCTCTAGTTTGTGAACCCTTCCAGAAAAGCGTTCGAAATGTACAATGTAATAATTAAAATGTTTGTGTTGAGGATAAGACTGGTTCTGTAAACGTTAATGAAGTTTAGATTGCTTTCATCACAGTTTCCAATGTCTATGGAGGAAGTTGTTTAAATTGCTTCCTGAAACAGGAAAACGTTTTTCGAGTAACAATAATCGACAACGTGTGCAGTGCATGGTTTGTTATGACTCAGTCACGTTTTTCGTAGCTTATATGAGTAAAACACGAACTATTTCAGTGTTAAAAAGGGTGTTTTGATATAGTATAAGAAACATTCATATTCTATCTCATGAATAATTTGAAATTTGTTTACCTGGCAACCACGTTGTAATGGGTGATTCACTATTTGTTTTTGAAAACTTCGCTATTTATGTTGTTATTGAAATCATAATGCATACAACGTTATTACAAGGTTAATATCAATAAGTCTTAAAACGCCTACCTCGTTGTTGGGATTCGCAAATGCTGCCTTATTTGTCATTTTGTGTGTGTTATTATACAATGCAGTAATTGATATTGAGATTACGCCATGTGCTTTGTAATTGAAAGTCACAGCGGTAGCTCAGAATATCACACCATTCGTCTTATGATATGGTTAAATTTACGAAATATTTATTTACCGGTAAAAAAGGTTAAAATATTTAAACCCACTATTGTTTCCAGATAAACGCTGTGTATAACGTACAGAATAAAGTAGCAATTTTGGGCTTCTGGATGAGAAAATAGTCACAAACATGTGGATTCTTCGTCATGCAATCGCTATTGAATAACAAGCCTGAATGGGTATTATTCTAGTTTATCATAATTTCAACATTGTATCTTGTCCGTCTTTATAAATTCTGTCAACGGTTTATTTGTTTGTTTTGAATTTCTGCACAAAGCTACACGAGGGCTAATTGCGCTAGCCGTCCCTAATTTAACAGTGTAAGACTAGAGGGAAGGCAGCTAGTTATCACCACCCACCGCCAACTCTTGGACTACTTTTTTACCAACGAATAGCGGGATTGACCGTCACATTATAATGCTGCCACGACTGAAAGAGCGAGCATGTTTGGTGTGACGGAGGTTCGTACCCGCGACCCTCAGATTACGAGTCGAGTGCATTAACCATCTGGCCATGTCGGGCCTTAAAGTTACAGACAATAGCATCCAGCAAGCTTTGTCTAAAAGTAGAAGCAGTAAGGTTAACCAGAAATAAGCGCTAGCACGTTATAACTTAAATACTTAACCTGTAGCGCAAAAATTAAAGCCAATTATTGCTTGGTTTTCTTAGTTCAGAAGTTGGAGTTTTTATTCTTTTGGGGGTGGTGGTGGTAACAAGTTTAACCACAAACTTAGGAATTGGTGTTATGTAGGGTTTAGATGACCACTTAGTGATACAACTGGCGAACGTCGTTTATTAAAATTATGACGCTCCTGTCATTTCTCATGTTTTCGTGAAGCTAGCTGCGCCTCAAATAAATTTCTTTTCGATCAATGACATAAAGCCAAAGAAGACCAGAGCCATTTGCTAAATGTCTATTTTGATCTCAGTGTTCATCATCAGTTACAAATTAATTTTAATATTATTGCGATGGTTTACCTAATATGAAATTAATATAACATTTGACATTTAAACTGCTCAAAAATATTTCTTTTGTGACATTTAGTGTTGCTAACCAATATTTAAAAACAAAAGTATGACAATCTCACCTCGTAAACCAACGTTAAGTTTTTGTTATTGAGTCATTTGTGGTGTTAGCTCTTATTACGTATTATCTTGACTGCAGAATGCTTTCTTATGTGTGGGTGTTTAATTGTGTGTTTCAGTAAGAATTTTTGAAAACAGCTGAATGGATTTGGACGAACGCTGGTAAACATTTGGACTCAACTTGAAAATGGTTACTTTATGGAGGGATAAGTTCAAAGGTCAAGGTCACAATAAGATCACAAACATATACAAACTTGATACACATATGTAAAATATGATTATTCATTGTCCTGGCAAAAATAATCCCGTCCGTTAATTACGACGGACTTGCGGACACATTTTCGTATTTTTGAAAGGTGAAAATAATGAACGTTGCATGACGGAGGCGTGCACTTTAGTGAGTTGATTATTTGTAATTAAGCACAAAACTACACACTGGGCTCTCTGTGCTCTGCCCATCATGGGTATCAAAACCCGGTTTATAGCGGTGTGATTCAGCAGACACACCGCGGTGCCACTGGATGAGTCTATAGTGAATGCCCTTCTAGTTTTTCTTTCTTTTGTATCTTCGTGAACAATAGACCTTCTCCACTTGATTTGATATACTCATGTGTTTTAATTGAGGTTTTGTAGCTATGTGCACTGCGACACAAATGTATATATACAAATATATATATCCTGGAAATAGGAAACAAACAGAAAAACCTTTTATTTTCTTTGGAACTAATCTACTTTATCCGTCTTTGATTGGTCTTATTTTGTTAGTTATAAATACACACTTCCCATAACACTGCAATTACATTGTAATAAGTTTCTGCAATGGATGGAGAGGTCAAGGTTGGAACACATATTTTTGAAAATCATTTCATAGATTCATTTTTATGGATTTTAATTACCACGATCTTGTTTGAATAGGTCAAAGGCAAAAAAAAATACACTTGAGCTCTAACGAAAGACCTGACAGGTAACTAGTCGAAAGTGTCTTTCCGCTATGGATTCAAATTCTTCGGTCATGTTTCTCATAAAAATGGTGGAAGCTTATTAACATTTGGTTTGTGGCCTTTTGTCAACTTAAAAGTTGACATGTCGATATGTTCAGCTTCCTCGCAGTAGCTGGAGGAGTGAAAGGGTTAGTTTTAGTAACCATAACTTTCAAGGTAATGGATAAGGCTCGTTCCGAATTGGTTTGGGTTGCTTTAAACCATTTGTTATGTGAGCTTTCCTTAGTTAAATGACAAATATTGAAAACTTCCTTCTTGAATATGTTGTATGTTTTCGCTCAACATCGTTGAGTAATGTCGGTTTACAAATGTCATTCCTCAGAAAGAATTATGACATATTCATCAAGCGTATCACTGTCAAACAGTCAAAAACTCTATACGAGCGAATTATGCAGGCGCTAACTTCACTGCTTGAACCAACACGTCACAACATTAGCTTATATAAGTCGTTCGCATAAAAACTATAATCTTTATTGTAAATTTTCTTGTGTCCTAACAGATCAAAGAATTACCGATAAATATTTAATCAGAAAACAAACTATAATGAACCAAAACATAAAAACAATGGCATGATATGTAAAAACAAACTACGTTTTTCTTCTTTTGTCTGTATATTTAGTTTCATTGTGGTTCTTATTGGAACCTTGTTATATCATAAGGTAAAGAATGGCGCAATATGAGTGTGAAATTAGATAAATAATGGTACAGAAATAGAATATACTTGTTCACGTACCCGTTCAACGCAAGGGGAAGATATATATATATATATGTACGTCATATTTAAATAGTTGCTTCTGATATGGATTTCGTTTCATTTGCACCTTACGCCACAGTGTGTATATATATATACATAGAGAGATAGAGAGTGCTGTACTTAAATAGTTGTTGCTTGTGGAATGGTTTTGGTTTTATTTTCACCTAACGCCACAGTATATGAAAAGTAATGAGCTCTAATGACATCAATGGTCTTGTTCTTGACATTCATTACTCAGTTTATGGGAAAACTAGACTTATGAAGTAAATTATTTTGATCTAATAACAATGTTATTAAATATTAAATATCAGATCAGAGAGTCGTTAAAACTTTACTGCCTTGTTTACAAGTACAGTCTCTTGGAATCATTTTTTGTTTATATTTTAGATACTGCGTGTCTTACAGAGTTTAAATGACACGATCGCAAAGTAAGTTGATTTCTAAACAAGTTTTAATTCACTACTAGGAATTAATATATTTCATTTTCAGAGTTTTGGACTACAAACAAAATAACTGTTTATCAAACTTATGGGTAACTGGTGAATTTCTTCAGTAACAATTTTAAATAACTGTTTCAGGTGATTGCATAAATTGTATAATTGGATAAATCCAACTGCAAGCAACTTACTTAGATTTAAACAAATCACCACCTCTATTAGAATAATGAATATTCTTAGTTTTGTGAAAAATAATTATAAAGTCAGCAAAATAAATGTCACATGTTGTTTGGTGTATTGACGTCACAACTAGTTTTAATATTTGTTTGTTTTAAAATAGACCCACATTGAATATTCATTATAAAACCCACTTGAAGTAAAATGTATCTCAGAACGGCTGGTATGGGTATTAACACTTTTACTGATGAAGCAGAGAACAACGTTTCGACCTTCTTAAATCATCTCCAACTTTTGTTAAAAAAGTCGAAACGTTGTACTCTCCTTTATTAGTGAAAGTGGTTATATCCATAACAACCCTCCTTAGATACACATTGGATCTGTTCTGTCAATCTCGAGGAATCTTACCCCACAGTTTTGCGTTATACGTCGTTAGGCTTACAGATGTCTTATCGAGGAACAGTTGTAAAGAACTGGATGAACCAGTTTCGAAGAAATTTTGTACAGGATTTTGGTCGAACTGTACAGAAATTGTGTTTTAATGGCTAAGAATAGGATGAGTTGTTAGACTTCTGTATCTACTTCAACTTTCAATCGAAAATGGTATTTAATGCCACACACAGCACGTGCACTTCAAATGAACGATTCGTGAATTATGGCTTAAAATCTATTATTTTTTTAACATTGATTTCTAAGGTTCTAACTGGTGGGTCTCTATGCTAGTTGCATTTATTTAATGTATTATATATATATATACACAGTCTAACAATAAGTAAATAGGCATCTAATCCAGAAAGAGTGTCATTTTATTAAATATAGATAAACGTTTGTTTGTTTTGAATTTCGCGCAAAGCTACTCGGGGCTATCTGCGCTAGCCGTTCCTAATTTAACAGTACAAGACCAGAAGGAAGGCAGCTAGTCATTAACACTCACCTCCAACTCTTGGGCTACTCTTTTGCCAAAGAATAGTGAAATTAACCGTCACATTATAATGCCCCCACGGTTGAAAGGGCAAGCATGTTTTGTGTGACGGGGATTCGAACCCGCGACCTTCGGATTACGAGTCGTGTGCCTTAACCACCTGGCCATGTCGGGCCAAAGAGAAATGTAACAAACGGCATAAGTTTTACCATTGGTATTTAGATCACTGTTTTTTGCAATATTTAAGAAAAAGACAGAGTTACATATCTTAAATACAAGATCTGAATCTGGATCTGTTGTATTGTACCCCCAGTTATCAACAACATTTAGATGAAGGTATCTCAAAAACTATGTTGTTTGGGATTCTTCCACGAGAAATGAAACAGTTCACGTCCACAGATCAGCCTGACCACGGCAGAGTAGCGAAGGCCTGTCTTTCAAATCATTGTTTAGGGATTTGTGTTCAATGTGTTGGAACCCCATCTTGCATAAACGTGGTTGATAAGCTTATCTTCATACATCACAGATGCATTCTGTGACAGAATACCGCCATATATTGTTAGGGTTTTTGATGATTTAGCAAGAGTTCGTGAAAGAATTTCACTAGGCCTAGATACGTTCACTGTTCGGGATTTAGAAGAGTCATAAATTACAGTCTACCAAAAGACAGGAATATATTAGAGAATGTTCAGTGATTACTGCTATCGATGTATGATATTGCCTAGAACGAAAAGTGACTTCCTTCAAGCTACTCTGCCATTACAACTCACGACATGAAAAAAAAAATGTGATGATATCGAGACACAATTACAACTGTACTGACACACAATACGGTTTGATATGAATCATGCAGCATTCACACTTTTCCTCATAGCACGAACGACCTGTTTCGTTGGAATTACTTGCCCATGTCGTGCATAAACTGTTATTTACAAGCGTGAATGAGATTGCATTATCACCCTATTTACTATGAACTGCAGTACTGTAAGTAAGGTAGCGATTTGTGAGTGACTTTGATCATCGTCCCATTATCGTGAAAAGACAGTTAATTCCGAGATTCTTTTATATGTGGTTTGGCTGTTTGGATTTGTGGTCTATATCAAGCTACATCTATTTCTATATATCGGGGTTATTTGTTCTTGTTGTCTTGAAGATGATAGATTTGTATTTGAAGGTGTGTGTACGTATGTGTTCAAGACTTATGTATGTATGTAGCATAAAGAGATTAGCATAACATAAATCATCAGAAATATTAATAATAATTAACAATCGTTTATAATTTAAAATCAACGTAATCATAATTAAAAACCTTAATTACACGAGAACGTTTCAAAAGACATTCTTCCTATTGAACTTTTCTAAAGACATTCTTCCCACTCTCTTCTTTTACCCATTGTCTGAATTTTATTTCCTTATTTAATTCACTGTTGTATTTTGTTATCTATGGTAAATATATTTTCATTAGTCTTAACTCCCAATGTTTAATTATGTGTTCCACGTTACGACATCAACAAAAACAAAAATTTACATCATTTATTTATTTCTATAACATCATATAATCTGGACTTTTCTCCATTTAATTTAGTCATCCTACCAACAATTTTTTTTATTGTTGTGTATGTGTCAAAACTCTACAAGAAGAGTTTTTTTCTTTATTACATTCTCAGTAGCGACGAATAAAAAAGTTCACAAAATGTTGTTTTCTTAAGTACCTCTAGCTGTTAGCGTGCTAGGCTGCGGTGCGGAATGTCCAAGGTTTAGGATCCTGATGTGGTGCTGAATACACCATGCACTTTTAGCCGTGGTCTTATTATAAAAGCGCCAGCCAAACCAGTAATCCGATTAAGTTTTTTTTATTGTTGTTGTTGTTAAGCACAAAGCGACACAATGAGCTATCTGTGCTTTACCCATCACGAGTATCGAAACACGGTTTCTATCATTGTAAGTTCGCAGGCATACTCCTGTGCCTGTTGGATCTATTCGATTAAAAGAATCCACGTCGGCAACGATCGTTTTTTATTGTTTGCCCTTACCGACCAATAGTTATAGATTAGTAATAACTGTGTTTTAACCTTGAGCCTGGCCATTTAGCCCATATTTTGCATAGCATGCTGTTCAGTATCTAAACACTAAATATGTAACTTATCAAAATGATAATAAAGACTTAAAATGAAATGGGAAATTTTGCATCTGTTAATATAGTGGCCAAATACAATGTTGCAACTATGAACCAATGATGTGTGATATCCATATTTATTTAAACAGCGCTATATAATTCACATATCTAAAGTAAAATCTCTTACAGGTGTATGTTACTCATAAGCAAATTGTGTGCGCAACATTAAACAAATTACATAAATACATAAAGTTTTATAGGTTATAATTTCTGGTTATGAATTTTTGTTGCATATTTTTTGTGGCTTATGAAACGTTAAGTCATTAAACCTATTTTATAACTTATATAAATATACATATATATATACACACATCATAAGTTTGATAATCAAATGTTTTTGTTCACCCTATACCTCTATTGATTAAGCTTTGTTATAATTAAACATCATATTTTATTTATTTAAGACTAAAGTAATACAGGCGCTTAAATAACCCCTTTTATGGACGTGTAATCAACCTGTTAATCACACACAGAATTTTTACAGTCTCTGCCCAAAAGAGATTAATTTCCAATATATTTCAGCAAAAGTCATTAATTTGTCGTGTTCAATAAATCACTCTAGGAAAACTGGAAGCAGAAACGACACATTATATATGCCGTAAATTGGAAACGTCTTATACTGTAATTCTTTATCATACTTAGCAATAACAGCCAGCTTTTTTAGGTCAATTCCTTATGTTTGTAGAATTTATTCTAGTCATCTATGTGTAATACAAAAGGCCTAGTGGATTGGCTTCTCATAAAATACATTATCAAAATTTTTCTCGAAGAAAAGTAATAACTGTGAGTGTTTTAAATATATTTTACACCTCTAATGGTTAAAAGCACCTTTTTGCCCGCGAACTTATTCGATTGTTGAAAGGTTCCATTTTAGAACAATATTACTCCACATAAAAGCGTTTTAAAAAGGTGATGGAAGCGTTTCTAAGTCTTCTGATCCTTTATAGCAACTTCAAAAGAAGAATCTTTGTTCGAACATTGGTTTAACTTATCTATCTCCTATACTTTTTCAATGAATACAGAAAACTTTGTTCATTTGTTTTTAACGCCAGAGACGCTTCGTGTTGATATTAGTCTAAAAAAAACGCCAATGAATTGAATGTGCATTATCTAAGGCATGTATCATTTTGTTTATGGAAAAAAGTGGTTGGTGATTTGTATATCAGAGAACTGAAATTCCTTACGCAGCAACGCGAATTCATTAGCTTTTTTTAAGGTTTTCAGTGAGTCAGTGTTTAGCAAGCTTAGCTGAAGTTTTTCAAGGAATATTTGCAGCTATAGTGAGAAAGACACAAATGCAAATGTTTAAGAAGTTTAAACAAGTAAATAAGGAAAAACGAACAAATTATACAGTAGGTATAACTGATATGGCTTAACAAGGATATTATCAGAACAACCAGAAAGAAAGATGATTTCTTAACATTAAAATAAGGGTTTCGAAATTTTATGGCGTAGCAATTTAAGAAAAAACAAAGATTGTTTACCACGTTTCACAAAGCATTTTCAGAAATTGAAAC
Source organism: Tachypleus tridentatus (assembly GCF_004210375.1). Lineage (NCBI taxonomy): Eukaryota > Metazoa > Arthropoda > Merostomata > Xiphosura > Limulidae > Tachypleus > Tachypleus tridentatus. The sequence continues at coordinate 57,877,641 of NC_134825.1, forward strand.
AATCCAAATAAAAGATACAAGTTTTCATGGGATATCTAACTCGTGTATATTCCAAATATCTTTCATCGAAATTAATAACATGAGTCAAAATTTTTCTTCTTGTATTTCGTGTGAAACAAAACGTGTCGCATCCAAATATTGTACTGTATATTTGTATTTTATACAAAATAAAGCGACCCTCCAGTGGCTCAGCGGTATGTCTGCGGACTTACAACACTAAAAACCAGGTTTCGATACCCGTGGTGTGCAGAGCACAGGTAGCCCCTTGTGTAGCTTTGTGCTTAATTCGAAAACAACAAAATAAAACGTGTCACATCCAAAATTCTACTGTGCTGTTGTATTTTATGTAAACACAACGTGTCACATTCAAACTTTTACTGAACAGTAATCTCTGTGAGCAAAAAAAAAAAAAAAAGATATTGATACTTCTAGTATTGTTATTTATTGAGTCGATATAGTCACTGGATATTAATTTTTGTGAATTTATAAAAACTCATATCTCTGTCTGCTTTTGTTTATTTAACTAAGTTAAGTACAAAATTATAAAAAGGGTTACCTGTGTTCTGCCTACCCCGAGTATCGAAACCCTGTTTCTGTGTCTGGCGACATACCGTCGTGCCATTGGAGACACCGGATGCTTAAATTTTAGTGAAATGAAATAGTTGTCTTCATATAGTTACTAATCACAATGAAATATAATTACGTATAGTTATAGTTATTGTTCGGTGGAATTTCTATTTGTATTAATTACTTCGATTACTTAAGGAGAAGCACATTGTTGTTACTGAACTTTAGTTCTTATTATATACATTTATTTAAGGTTACTATTGCAAATAAGTGAACCTCGGCAATGGAGTATGATATAATGTAATTATTATGTTTAATTATAATATAATTGTTACTTATTTATTATAATTAGTACCTTACTGATGGAAGCATATACCTTGTTCAAATGTTCATCATATAAGATGATGAATGATATATAAGATCATCATATAAGATGGTTTTAGTATTCCAAAAATATTGTTATGTAGCTCTTATGTATTAAGTACGATAGAAACGTTCTTGTTATTTGATTTATAATCTTCATCATTCTAAATATTAAAAACAACCAACAAATTTAAACATTTTTTGATGCTCTCGATTATTTGTAACAGTTTACCAGAGCATTAGAAATTAATATACGTCATGACGATAAACTCACTTTAGTAAAAATGTATCTCAGAACAGCTGGTATGGGTATTAACGTTTTAACCTGAAGATAAACTAAAAAGATTGAAACGTTGTTCTCTACCTTATTTTGGCAAAAGTGTTAATACTCATACCAGCCATCATGAGATACATATTTAAATTATTAAATGCGTCATCTCTCGGGAATACATTGAAATAATAGTGATTACTAATTAAATGATTATTAGTAAATATTGTTAATAGAAAAACAAAAATGGTTACTTTACACCTAAATGCTCCACGTTATGGCGTAACGATAGCTAATATAAAAATGACATAATAAATATCAGTTATAAGTAAGTGGATATTCAATTATTTCCTAACTAATTAGAGATATTGTTATTTAAGAGTTTTTGAGCAAAGCTACACAAAGATTATCTGCGCTAGCCGTCCCTAATTTATCAGTGTAAGACTAGAGAGAAGGCAGCTAGTCATCACCACCCACCGTCAACTCTCGGGCTACTTTTTTACCAACGAACAGGAGGATTAACCGTTACATGGTAACGCCCCAACAGTTAACAGTGCGAGAATGATTAGTGTGACGGGGATTCTAACCCGTGACCTACAGATTACGATCCGAGTGCCTTATCCACCTGGCTATGCCGGATCTTTTGGAACAGGACATAAACCAGGACTGTAAGAATATAAGTTAAACTAAATGCAATACAACTTTAGTGTCTACTATGATATAAAGAAAAGTTGTACTTGACGAAGTAGTAGACCATTATTTCATTCAAGCTCTTTATCCTCGAATAATGGCCAATCGATGAAGTTTACATAACCAATAACCAAATAAAGACTGAATTTAACCATAGAAAAAATATAGAATAAAAAAGTGATTTATTTATTTTGTTTTTAACTACAGAAACATCAGTGTCTCAAAACATGTTGAATCTTAATTTCAAAGTCTAGTAAAATTCAAAAGATTATTGATTCACAAGATGCTGAGTTCATTCTTTACAAAACTGACGTTTTTTTTTTGGTTTTTTCTCTCCACTGATTTTACTTTGTTCTTATCGCAAACTTTATATTCAACCGACGTTATCAATCTTTCAGCTTGAGATAACACTGATTATATTAAGTTGTTTTTTTTATACTCTATACCTACCCACGCTTTCTTTAATGGTAGAAAGGTGGCGTCTAGTTTTGTTTGATAATATGCGTTCTTTTATATTTTTCCGATTAATAAAACAGATTTTCTTTTTTTTTTCTATTATTTACACCTGCAAAGTGTAACTGCTGTATCTAAGAAGTATTTCAGATTTAAGTAGAATACTTCAAACTTATGTTAGTAATTTGAGTTGACATTTACCAACCAAATATCTTCAACTTCAAAATGTAGCTTAATACGTTTTATAACTTTGTCTTCGCCTTAAGACTTTAATGGCAATTATCACCTAGAATAATACATATGTTTGTAAACGATATGTCCAATATTTGTTCATTTCTTTAACAAATTAATACAAAACAAAATATAATAATGGAGCTTGTATTTGCTTAGTCTCTATTTATCTAAACTTGAAAATGATATTTATATGAAAGATTTTGTTTCTATTAGCATTTTCTACACAAAATTGGTATCCATCACTGATCAAGATTTAACCAAATATCACAATCTGTTCTAAACTCTCATATATAATTTCAATATTAAATTTACTCGTTACTTTTCATTTTGGGTTTATTTGTTTGTTTTGAATTTTGCGCAAAGCTACTCGAGAGCTATCTATGCTAGCCGTCCCTAATTTAGCAGTGTAAGACTAGAGAGAAGACAGCTAGCCATCACTACCCACAGCCAACTCTTGGGCTACTCGTTTACTAACGAATAGTGGGATTGACCGTCACATTATAACACCCCCACGGTTGAAAGGGCGAGCATGTTTCGTGGGACGTAAATTCGAATCTGCCACCCTCAGATTAAAATTCGAGTGCCTTAACCACCTGGCCTTGCTGGGCCTTCTTTTTGGGAGATGCTGTAGCGTATTTACACGGTTGTGATTTGAAATATACGATATCATGATGAAATGTAAAAACACTACATGAATGCTGTAGCGTATTTATATGATTGTGATTTGAAATAATACGATATCATGATGAAATGTAAAAACACTACATGAATGCTGTAGCGTATTTATATGATTGTGATTTGAAATAATACGATATCATGATGAGATGTAAAAACACTGCGTGAAAGATAAAAAGTTATATTAAATCTGTTTTGAAGAATAACCGTCTCAGGAAAATAGGCACTGTGACATTCAGTGTAATATTTTCACTTTTCTTTCAGAAACCTTAATTTGATTTTTTCTAAATAATATTTCCATTATTGTGGTACAATTATTGCAGCTATAAACAACATAAACGCAATAATATAAATAGAATGTACTCTAAACACAACAGCTACTTCATATCCTACTCATTTCAATGTCTTTCTATTGCATTAAGTCATTAACGAGTCAATACATATTCTATAATTTGATTAGATAATTTTTTTCCAAGGATAGTTCACTAAATAAGTAGCGTTTCTTCTAAGAAAGTCAGAATCAGATACTCATTCGCCGGAACATTGTAGCAAGTTTTCTTTGCTGTACAGCGGTATGTCTTCGGAGTTACAACGCTAAAATCAGGGGTTCGATTCCACTCGGTGGGTTTAGCAAATAGCTCGACGTGGCTTTGCTATCAGAAAACACAACACACTTCTTTGCTATACTCTATTGGAAATACAGTATATCTAAAACAAAAGATAAAAAGAACAAATTTCCATGAAAAGTATAAATGTGTTAACATAATTTGACTCTAAACATGTTAATAAAAAATGTTTTCATTGCACATATATCAATTTGTATAATAAACTAATCATAATTATTAGTCGCTGCGCACCAAAGGAAACACTCAACTGACAGACATATGTAAAGATTTGTTTTTCTACATGATGAGAACTAAGACGTACGAGACATCTGTTGAATATAATGAAGAATAATGAGAAATTAGAACTTAGTTGTTTTTCACATGTGTTTATTTGAAATCACAGTAAAATAATTTGATTTTAAGTCCTATTACATATTTTGAAGCTCAAATTAGAATGAAGGTAACGTCAATGTGATATAAAATATAATTATTTCACAACACCGTTAATTCACAAGGATCATTACTCGTCTAATATTATTCGTTTTTTATTTTAATTTTCATTTGCATTTTCTTCACTAATTATGTAGATCACTATTTTACATACTAGTTCTCGTACCCTTTAGGGAATACATAATTTTGAGACTTCGAATCAAATTTGTAAATCGTAATCGATTTTGAAATTTTTCAGTTTAAGTCTATGTTCCTAATTGAAAAGAGAAGCATAATTTTGTAAACTTATCTTCTTGAATTATATAACAGATAGAAACAGTGTGAATACGTGAAGTCTTCTATAGGTTAGGTTTTCAAAATGAAAGAATGGCTGTTGCATATAGTTGTTTTAAATTAGGAACTTTCTTTTTGCTGGTACGTTAAAACTTGTATATTATTATATTATATCTACACGAAGAAAAAATATTGGCCAGTGTGTATACATTACCCACATTTAAATGAAAAATTATCTTAAATATGTAAGGGGTATCGGTTAAAAAGTTGCGAACCGTCTCTAATTTAGCAGTGTAAGACTAGATAGAGAGAAAGCAGCTGGTCATTACCATTCACCGCCAACTCTTGGGCTACTCTTTCACCAATGAATAGTGGGTTTGACCGTAACTTTATAACACACCCACAGCTGAAAGGGCGAGGATGTTTGGTGTGACGGGGATTCAAACCCTCGGATTATGAGTCGAGTGCCTTAACCACCTGGCCATGACGAGCCTTTTATGCATGTATTTCCAGTGTTTTTGTACAGTCAGTATACAAAAAAGAAATATTTAAAATACAATGGTTAATCCAAATAAAATAATAGGATTTCAAAGTTTGCTACTTTTTTTTTACAACTCATTGTGACAGATTTACTATTATATATGTATTTTAATATCAATGTTTACTTCAGTTAAATATATATGTTTAGAAATGTATGTAACTTATTGTATTAAATGTGTATTGTGAGATTCCTCCTTCTTCAATAAATTTGTAGAATATTTTCGACTGTAAGAATCAACAACATATTGTGTGTGTATTGTAAGTACCAGTGATTGCCAGTATTGTTGATGTAGATGAAATTTCTAGAACCTCGCCTAATTATTATAAGAGGCAACCGTCGCAAGACGCGGAGAGACAGTTTATATTGCTGGTTTGCAAGAGTTGGTATACTATAAATCTCAGAAGCTATTGTTGTAATTAACGCTTATTATTCGAGAAACTACAAATACTTGACCCGGAACATTTAAAAATTTGGAACATTAGAAGCCGTTTACCTTCATCGGATTACCGTCTGACGTTAGTATTTCTTCGAACACATTAAATAACTTCATTGATGAAAAATTCACTTTTGAAAAGCTAGCTATCTTCCCATTAAGTGAATTGTACCTAAATACTCTCAAAATTAATTCGCTTGTCGTGAACCCTCGATAAGATTTCAAGGAAGGTTCGGATCGGATAGAAGACTCAATATTGTTTACAAGTTTGTGAAACTCTTGTATATAAACCATTAATTGTAATAACAATTTGTTATTATAAACAAAGTTATTATAAAGTGTATAGTTGTTTCTATATTGAAATATATTTGTGTTAAGAAAGAAATCCGTATGTATCAATGTTGTTGGTAACATCTTAACTCTGACACATCTCTACATTCAATTAACTTCTAATCTAAATTAAAATGTACTTCAGTTTCAGACTATTTGAAATTATAATACGTAACATAATAAACTCGGAGCTCGTCTGGGTTACGTCACACATTATCACACAGAAACATCTCAAGTTGTTTATCAACGTAAATAATGGTCATATTTATTGTGTTTTGTTTTGTTGTTGTTTTTGCATTGGCAGAATGAATACTCTCAGTGATTGCTGTAAATACGACTTTTTAGGTCACTGTATTTATAGAATTCCCGACTGCAAACTGATAATTCGCGGGACAAAGTTGTATGTGCTTCACTTTTATGAAACGTACAGATTTCTATATACATTTTGAAGTCCTGAAAGGACGGTTTACAATATTTAGATGTAAGCATTTTTAAATGTGTATTCCTAGTTTTAGCTTGGAAAATATCACATATAAGTCAGCACAGTAGGAGGTCAATCCTAAAACTAACATTATTGCACCACTTTCTAGTGTCTCCAGTCCTGGTGCTTGGATAGTCGCATCAGATTTGCATTATAAGTCAAAATCAACGACCAGCTCGTGGGAGACAAAAATTCTTAATAAAGTATACAAAATAAAACGCCCTGCTTAAAACAAATGAGAAAGCCTGCGTCTCTCAGATGACGAGTGGAGTGTCTTAACCACCTGGCCATGCCTGGCTTCCTCTGGTTGCTTTTCCTATAGTTGAGAAGTATTAGATTGTTCAGAATTAAATGTTTTTTTTTAGCTGCGAAGTTTTCAAAAGTATAAACAAGTGTTGTAAAACATGTTTTAATCAAAGTAAGCATAATTTACTTCAACACACATTTGCCAACGTGTAATTGCGTTGAAATCAGAGTTTCTATGGTCAATGAACTCCCCAAACGTCTGCAGCTGCCTGGTTTTGAAAGCGTTTATTGTTTAAAAGTTGTCAAAGTGCTTGAAAAAAATGAAAATGTATAGGGGAAAGGTTTGGAAAATAAGGTGAATGAAGCAGAACCTCGATTCCTAATTCTTTCAGTTTTTGAAGCGTCATCCTTGACAGGTCTCATAACGCCGATTTTGTTGATCTTCAGTCAGCTCATGCAGAACCTACTTATCCAATTTTTTCGTCTTTCCAATCGCACTCAGGTGGTTGAATACGCATGATTTGCTTGTGTCTAGTTTTTCTTCAAATTCACGTACTGTTATGCGAGGGTCTGTCTTAACTGCTTCCCTTAATGTGTTTTCATCTAAGGATGGCTTCTTTCCACAACCTTTGTGGTCTTCAAGACTTTCGTCTCCGTCGAAACCTGTATGTTCAGTAAGAGATTCATGGTCGAATGTTTGATTGATGTTCCCTGTAGTTTCGGTAGCTTTTTGTCCAAGTTTGAAGTCGTGGAGGAAAATCAGACGAAAGTGCTTCTTGTCCATGCCGTCTTGGAAGTTGCTAAAGTTACTCTGAGTAGACACCTTGAAAGCGACAAACGTTGGATTAAACCAATCCACCAACGATAAGTTACTCAATATTTAGCTTCTAAATGTCATCGTGAGAGTTCGACATTTCTCTCTGGACAACCTAATATATATATATATAACAAGTGAAAGTTCGCCAACATATTTCTAAACTAATTTTTAAATAGATTGTTTTTTTGTAAAATAAGATCAGAAATTCTTTATTCTAAAATAGATATTAATTATTCTTCATTAACAACTTTATCATATTAGTATTATTAATAGGGCCTTTACCAGGAAAAAAGTTTGTGGTAAGCTTATAATATAACAAATTAATACTCGTACATCATAGTGATAATTTTAGTCATGAAAAGTATTGATTTAAAAAAAAAACATTTCATACGCTTAGATCAATTTTTATAAATATACGTCGCCAACGGCACAGCGGTATGTTTGAGAACTTACAACGCTAGAAATCGCGTTTCGATATCCGTGGCGGACGGGGCACAGATAGCTCATTGTGAAGCTTTGTGCTTAATTGCAAACATATATATATTCACACCTGTATATATTTCGACCACGTTAGCTGCATAGACAGGTTTTGAATGCTAAATATTAATAGGGAAAATACAATTGTGTATAAACATGACTTTGTTTGTTTGTTTTGGAATTTCGCACAAAGCTACTCGAGGGATATCTGTGCTAGCCGTCCCTAATTTAGCAGTGTAAGACTAGAGGGAAGGCAGCTAGTCATCACCACCAACTCTTGGGCTACTCTTTTACCAACGAATAGTGGGATTGACCGTCACATTATAACGCCCTCACGGCTGGAAGGGCGAGCATGTTTGGCGCGATGCGGGCGCGAACCCGCGACCCTCGGATTACGAGTTGCACGCCTTACGCGCTAAACCATGCCAGGCCCATAACCATGAAGGTTTAAGTATCGTACTTCACCGCTAATGTAAACAAATATCATCATTTTGTGTCGAATTATTTTGAAATAGCTTCATATAAAATTCAGTGGACGGCTCGGCATGGCCAGGTGGCTAAGACACTCGACCTGAGGGTCGCAAGTTCGAATCCCCGTCCACCAAACATGCTCGCCCTTTCAGCCGTGGGGGCGTTATAATGTGATGTTCAATCCCACTATTCGTTGGTAAAAAAAATAGCCCAAAGTTGGCGGTTGGTGGTGATGACTAGCTGCCTTCCTTCTAGTCTTACACTGCTAAATTAGGGATGGCTAACGCAGGTAGCTCACGTGAAGCTTTGCGCGAAATTAAAAACAAAACCAAACGAAAAATTCAGTGGATACAGCAGTGTTTCGAAAATGCTTCTGTATAGTGAAATTAAACTATACTCGTTTTTATTGTGTTTTTAACGTTCTTTTAATGTTTTCAACCTAAGTTTCAAATGTGGTTTCTAAGAGTAAAAAAAACGGTCATTTGTATATACAGGGTGTCCCAAAATAACATTTACACATTTTGGATCATTATAACTTGCCTTGTTTATTGATTTTAACAATGAAACAAGATACATATGATAGCCAAAGGATTTATTTAAAGATTTAATACTGAAATCAAGAGAAAAAATAACAAATAAAATTCTTCCCAAGGAAAACTCTCCTTGGTTGAAATTTTAAAATGTCACAATTTGCTTGCTTTACTTCAGGTGTTCAAACTGAAATCCGTTCTGCTCCAGACGCATCTCATAATGGGAAGAAATGGAAGTGCACACATCAAACACCATTACATCTGGTATTAAAGCACATTGTTCATCAAACTTGGCGATGATGCTTGAAATGCTAGGGTGAGATGGCGCATCCATATGGAACTTTCTAGTAAAACGTCTTTGCACTTCAGCTTTGTTTTCGACTTTCCAAAAAGTTTTGAGAATGAATATTTTGTACTCGACTGTAAGCTGATTATCCGCCATCCTTGGACACAAGTCAAATCTGAAACAAAAGAAACGGTTTATTAGCTATACACAGTCAAAGAGTGTAAACGTTATTTTGGGACACCATGTACGGAACATTTGACTTTATATAAACACACTGATTTTAAATATCTAACGTAGGTTTCAGATATTTTGCTGTTCACGATAACTAAGCTTAAGTAAAATGGCATGAATTGTAATGATGTACAAATATATACACATTCCGTAAATGTCAATTCGGAAGCAAAGACTGAATAGACAATGATTTACGTCTCAATTTAAATAAGTGATTATCAGACGTGTGGTTTAAGTAAACATCAACCTAGAAAGTTGAATTATATTTCTTTGTTTTAACTACAATGTTACAAATTCCACTGTTTGTAATTGTTAAAGTAGCGTACACTGTTTGTGAATATAAAACATCTGTAGTAATATTATTTACTTGAACTTCGTATGGACATGGGCAGAAGAAGGACGAAATAGAAATCCATAATATCTAGTATGTAATTGTTCAACAATAATGTAATCTCAATAGACGTTTCATTCAACAATAAAATACACAGTTGCATTCCTTAAAAACAGAACATATGTATTATTCATGTTTGATAAGATTGCATTGTTTTTTTTATGATCTTCCAGAGAGCGAAAGGCAACGTATTATCATTCACATTCAAGATATCAATGACGAACTACCTTATTTCATCAATCGTCCATTACCAATGCAAACAGTTGTCCAACTTAATGCTGTACCTGGAACACCAGTCTTCAAGCTTCAGGCTAGAGACCCTGATACTGATCACAATATTCATTACGTTTTGATCCGAGACAGAAGTAAGCCATTTCCGTTATGATTTTATGCATATTAAAGATACTATTATACATTTGCAATTGAATAAAATTAAACATTATGAACAACTATTTTACAAAGCATTTTCCTGAACCGGATATTAACCTGAATTTCCAGATCTTCGTCGTGTTATAAATTAAGATATATTTAAATAAAATAATTTAGTTTCTCTAGATTACTTTCTATTTCTCTTTCAATTGCAATATTAATATTTAGGAATTGAATTTTGAAATCACTGTAAAATTGTTGATGTAAAAATCAAAGTGTTGTTTGTTTATAACACATGCATATAATAGAATTGCTTTCAAAATGAATTGAGGTTAACAGCTTTGAAAGAAGTAAGGGGGAAGGAATAATTATTTCAAGTATATTGAAAAATACTGTTACACCATTGGTGTTATGTTTATATTGCCTTATCATCTTTGATAACAAGAGGCGCAGGAAACAAGTTGCAGGCTAGAAAAGTGTTTGTTTGTGTAATGTTGCCTTTTCAGAAACAGTAAAACGTAATTACTTAAGTAACTGAACATTGAATAAAAGTAATGTTACAAAATGTTCTTCTTTCACTGCACATTTTTATCAAGTTCTAAACGATGTAAATATGTCTCACGTGCTAAACCCATGATTTATATCCATTCTACATGCGGAAAATAATTTCCAATTCTCTTTTCTTCTACCATAACACTTACAAAGCCACTGAAAATTATTTTAAAATAAAATAATATAATTTTCCATAAATTTCATATTACATTCCACACTTTCGTGGAAATTATTGTCTACAGTTAAAAATTGTTGGTGCAACCTGTTTCTTTGTAAAGTAGGTTATATTTAAGACATTCTTATCCATTAAAGTAAATAGTGACAATGTCAATACTTAAACTGTTGCTTCGTGATAATAAAATGGTGGAATGATAGAAGGATACGCTGAAGAGCAGACAAAGTACGCTTTTATCTAACAGTTGTCTTTGTGAAATAACTTTATCCCTGTGTACATTTAACAAGAGAAGAAAATTTTGTAATTTGTTCACAAACATATTCATAGCTGGAGGTAGGTTTGAAGTGGATGAAAGATCTGGAGAGGTGAGAACCAGAGGAAAGGAACCATTCATGTTGGACAAAGAATATGTCTTATATGTTAAGGCAGAAGATCGTAATGGAAAACTCGGTCAGTACAGCTACCAGTCTACGCCTGAGATGAGACTGTCCATTATGGGGGGAAAGAGAGCTCCACAGTTCTACATGGAAAAATATAAGACGAGTATTCCAGAGAGCCAAAAGAAAGATTCTGAGTGAGAAATGAAGACTATACTTGTAATACTAATTAGAGTTTAATTAAAGATTATATTTGTAATGCTAATCAGAGTTTAAATGAGGATTATACTTGTAATCCTGATTAGGGTTTAAATGAAGACTATATTAGTAATGCTAATCAGACTTTAAATGAGGATTATACTTGTAATGCTAATTAGAGTTTAAATGAAGACTATATTTGTAATAATAATTAGAGTTTAAATGAAGACTATACTTATAATACTAATTAGAGTTTCAATGAATACTATATTTGTAATACTAGTTAGAGTTTCAATGAAGACTATATTTGTAATACTAGTTAGAATTTCAATGAATACTATATTTGTAATGCTAATTAGAGTTTAAATAAAAACTACATTTGTAATACTAATTATAATTTAAATGAATACTATATTTGTAATACTAATTAGAGTTTAAATGAATACTATACTTGTAATACTAATTAGAATTTCAATGAATACTATATTTGTTATGCTAATTAGAGTTTAAATGTCGTTTCAAAAGTTGAAGTGTAAAATGCTAACTCATTCTGAATAAAACTTGCTTTCTGAATACTGTGGGTATGTATTTAAATAAAAGCTTGCATTATGAAATACTATTTAATATCAATTTTGTTTTAATGACCCTAATCTATATTTTATTTATATGGGAATTAAAAAGGAATTATAAACATCTCATTATATAACTAAACTCAATAGATGTACTTATCACATCTTATTTTGTTCTACTAATTAGTAATTTTATTACACCATGTAACACAAATTTTGTTCCTGGATAGTATGTATTATTTCTTAATTGCTTGTGTTGTAAAAATACAGAGAATGGCCATTATTCCCTTCACACTTTGCTTTTGTGACCAGGATAATAAGATTTAGAAATTAACATAATTCTATGTAAAAACTGGCAGATTTGCACATTTTCATTTATATAAGATCTGAATAAAACAACATATGAATCAAGGTTTACATGTATTTATACTAAAGTTATATAAAAATGAACAAAAGTGTTTAGAAGTGAGTTGTTTTTCGAGATTTGCGATTGTAATGTAAATCACATCCACGTATCAGCCCCCAACTATAATCTCCCATCATTTTTTCGTTATACGCTCCCAGGTCACAAAAGCAAAGTTTGAAGTTTTCCATTTTCTTTAGGCATAAGCAATTGGGAAATAACACTTCCTGCCCAGGAACAAGAAAAAGTAAAAATTCTGTCACATAGTGTTATAGATGAACTAAACTAGATCTTATTCTGTTCAACTAGTTACTAATTCTAAAACACAGGTGAACTCAAACAGATCTTGTTCTATTCTGCTAGTTACCTATTCTAACACATACTTGAACTCAACCAGATCTCACTTTGTTCTATTAGCTATTACTTCTAACATTGGTGAAATTTAATTCTTTAAATTAAGACTTCAATTAAACATTGCAGCATTATCGAGGTCAAGGCCAAGTCGTTCGCAGATCGACAGATTCGCTATACTTTACGTGCTATAGGATCAGGAGCTGGAACCTTCAACATAGATCCGTCTGTTGGTATTGTCAAATTAGCAAAGGATCTTGACTACGAAGACCTTCGACAACCTAAGACGTATTCCTTGGTGGTAACAGCAACAGAAGACTCAGGGGGCTTCTCAACGTCTGTTGATGTAAGAATCAACTTTGTTTTTCTATATAAATGGGTGTTTAACTAAAAGCATATCAACATATAAAAAGAGAAGACACTGAGAAAAGGTATGATGTGCAGTCAACCCAAAGACTCAGTCCAATCAGTTTTCAAAATGATTTTGAAAATTATACGTCACACAATAACAGTATAACACAATAACCTGTCCCCTGTAATGTACATTTATTGATAAATTATTCAATACGTACTAGTTTTGGTTCGTAGAAATACTAACCAAAACAATTATTTGATTCATTCTTTAGATTTGCAGATTTTGAAATGAACATTTTCAAGTAATTTTCCAACTTCACTTTGCGGAATTCCTTTGTTTTTGTAATGACACTAACGTTTTTGACAATATTATATTTTACACCAATCGATTAAATTATAGAAATATAGGAGTAGGAAGCGTAGGGGACAAAAATCTCAAATACTAGAAATTGAACAGAGAATGTAGTATGGAACTTAAAATATATAAAGAATATCAGCAGTAAAAAATACAAAAGAAATAGAACTAACTGATACTTTAAAAATAACCCGTACATCTGTAAGGTTATGCACAAATAATTTGTATGATTAAATAAATTAAATATAATATGTTCATTGTCAATGAAGGAGAGGAAGTTTTACTTCTTGTAACAGATCATACATTTGTTATCATTCGTGACGAAAATGTACAAAAAATATTCAGTTAGAATCAACCTTATTGCGGAAAAGAATATAATTTATCATTTTAAATACTATACATGATAGTATGGATAACTAAGATTTGCCTAAGTTACTGGACACTTATCATAATCATGTTGAGTGCAAAAGATTTACTTCAATAATTTAAAGTTAACTAAAGGTTGCATTTAAACTTCGTCCAATATTCACCTGGTTTGAATAGTTCACAATACTCTAAGTTTGAGGACTGAAACATGTCCTAATATTTGGTTATCTGTATGATGCTCTCTGGAAGCAATGAAATTCTAACAACTCATGATGTTTTGAATACCTTAATATAGCTAAGGAATGTATTATATGGGTGTTATGACTAATATGATCAAATAAGCTAGCAAATGGATTATTTTTAGTTTTTTCATCGTTGTAACAGACTTTACAAATTGAGTGTGAAAACTTTATGTTATTTTGTATCATGATTTATTTATAAAAATAATGTAAACTAGAAAATATCAAAGTGATTTTTTTTTCAAATCTACATGTGGACTATCTGCGCTAGCTGTCCCTAATTTGACAGTGTAAGTCTAGAGGGAGGCAGCTAGTCATATCCACCAACTGTCAACTCTTGAGCTACTCTTTTACCAACAAATAGTGGGGTTAACCGTCACATTATAACGCCCCCGTAAATGAAGGGGCGAGTATGTTTGGAGTGACGGGGATTCGAACTCGCGCCCTCAGATTAAGACTCGAGTGCCCTAACCACATGGCCATACCGGGCTGTTAAAATGAAATTAAAAAATAACTGATTTTTTAAAACAAAATCTATAAACGACTCAGTAAAGAGATAGTTCAGTAACCGCTACACAAGTTTGGTGGAATCGTGTAAGTGCAAAAATAAATATAATACGGTTTAGATATGTAATAGATTTAACTTAGCATAGGAAATAATATAAGTTTCTTTTAATATTACGTTGAAATACAATTAATTAGTATAACACTTAAGTAATAACATTTTGTTATTTTTGTAGTTAACAATCACAGTGAATGATGTTAATGACAATCCTCCACGTTTTGAACTTCCTGATTACCAGGCTCACAATGTAGATGAAGACATTCCACACGGAACGTCTATTTTACAAGGTACGTCCGAGTACGGCGACATATTAACATGTATGTTCTAGTAAAAGTAATGATTTGCTTCAGGTAAGTTTCTTTTTTCTTTAAAATAACGATTCAGTTTGTTTCTCTATAACAAAAACATTAGACTGTACATGAAAAATAATCAGTTATGTAGCAAACACTTTGATCAATTTCATACAATCATGGTATTGTTTTCATTCTTATTTTGGTTTATTTTGTTTTGAATTTCGCGCAAAGCTACACGAGGGCTATCTGCGCTATGTGTTATTTTAATTCACCACAAAAAACAAATCAATCTAAACCTTCTATTCGTGATTTCAAAATATTGCCAGAAACTAGTACTAAAATGTTTTCAACTTGTAAAAAACCTTCGCTATAGTTTTATTTTTTAATTTGTTGAGAAGTAACATTGATGAAAGAAGAATTCGCGAAACAAACGTGATTTCTTAGCGAATTGAAAATATTGAGAAAGCAAATTGTTGGAAACTTCACATTAGAGACAAACAGAGTAAACGTTTTGATTAGGTTTTGAAGTGAGATGTGACCGTTTTAAAACAAGCTTTTCTACTCGATTATTTTCCTTACATGTTCAGCGCTAGAAATGCACATTTTCGAAACAAGTATTATAGTTCCATAAACTATAGAAACAAGTGTTATAATTCCATAAACTATAGTTATTGAGTAGATGATTGACACCTTCTTCTTACATTCCCGATAAATATAATAATAATATAATGTTAATAAAGTTAATATAATGCAGTAATGTTTAATATGGCGCCATGAAACAACTATATAGTTATTACAGTTTTAGAAAGTTAAGAGTGACATATTTATTACATGGTAAATAAAAAAATAAATCTAAAAGATGAAAGTTACTATAATTAGAAATGTAAATAAAAATTCCAAATGCGTACTTACACCTAGTAAAGATATACTGAAGAACTTTAGTAATAAAGTATACATTTAGCTTTTAGTTGGTGTTTGTTTTTAATTACGTAATATAAGTGTAGTATCATTCTCAGGATCACAGAAAACTCATGATTGCGCGTATCTTCAGAAATCTCGCAGGAAGTTCATTGATGCAGAAGTAAGGAGACAGTAGTGAACTTGGAATGTATTAGAAGCTGAACAAATCTTTGAAATTGTCGAAATAGAATGCAGATCAAATTTAATTGTACCTATGAGTTATGAATAAATATGTAGCTTTGGGTTTCACTTAGGAAAAGATTAGCCTAAAATTATACTATTTCGATGGTCAGTCATTTTAGAAACTGAGCCTTCGACGATTATGGTTGTGTTAAAAAGTAGAAATTATTAATAGTTATTTTAAAAACCTTTTAAGCTGCAATTTTACTGGCAAGAACACAATTAAGGATCAATCTTACAGTAAATATTTAAAATACTAACATCAGATATTAAACTACTTAGAACGAACAAACGATTTATATCTCTTTCTGATAAAAAAGCAGATGTAGAGCAGTGAATAGTTTAAGTTCTGTATTGTTTGCAAAAGCATTTTACTTTCAGTAACGTTAAGGCTAACACGTTGTTAAGGTACATACTAAAAATGACAGTGACTTAAAAGTATACAGTGTGTTGTTACGTGTTCATGTTTGATATTTTCTTACAGAAATGATATATTTTTATGTACCAAGTTGCTAAAAACAGCTTCATTATAACTTATTTAATACTACTTTGCTTTTAGATTTAGCTTTACAATAGGCACAGTTTTATATAACTACTAGGTTACAGTTATTTAAAAACATTCAACCCTTTTTCTTTTGAATTTTCAGTTTCTGCGTCAGACTTAGATTCTAGTAAAAACGCTGAAATAACATACGTTGTTCAGAGTAAAGACTTTACAATTGACGACAAAGGAATCATCTATTCAAATAAAAGATTGGATGCCGATATAAACAACACATACATGTTAACTGTTGAGGCCACTGACCACGGAGACCCTCAACTGACCGGAACAGCTACAGTCCGAATCTACACGGAAAACAAAAACGACGAATTTCCCAAATTTAGTCAGGACGTGTACACACCTAATGTTGACGAAAACGCTGGGCCTAATACCCTAGTGACTACAGTAGTAGCCAGTGATAAGGATGGAGATAATATACATTTTGGCTATGTGGGAGGAGGAACCGTCTCAGGAATGTTTCGAATCGAAGAAAGGACAGGTAATATACTACATTAATGTTCTAAAAAACATAGTTATATTATTGAATCTTGTCTAGTTGTATATTTGCTGTTCATCGGATAGCGACAAACAGATGTTAGAAGAATTTCCACGTTCAATAAAAAAAACACCACCTAAACGTTTATAAAAATTCGTGTGGAGTTTGTACTACCAATAGTTTTGTGTAGAACAGATGTATCAAATTTTTCTATAATTTGGTTTTTCTTTTTACTTTTCATTATAACATAATTATTGATTCGAAAATTTAGTACGCACAGTTTATTGTAATTCATTAATAGTTTTATAAATGATCTTAAACATGCCAAGTTCAGTTCTGATAAAATTATAATTTTGTAAAGATTTAAAATTCACCTATATATATGTAACTGATGTATCAGCACAGATAACTTTCAATCAAATAGCTGAAAATATCAAACAAATAGCCAGATACGAAATATCACTCTCTTATTAAATAAGACCTTTATCAATTATAACTTCTCTTTCCAGTGCATGATTTTAACGTCTTTGTTAAGTTTTTGAATCACATTATTCTTTATTTCAAACTGATAGGCGTAATTCGACTGATTAACGGAAAAATCAGGTTAGATAAAGATAAGTATGAATTGAACGTAACTGCTACTGATGATGGTTCCTGTTGCAAGGATGGCAGACTAACACCCCATACAAGTACAGCTTTAGTTGTTGTGTTTATTACTGACGTAAATGACAACAAGCCTGAGTTTGAGGATTGTGATACCTACTCACCTACAGTGGAGGAAGGAGCACCTAGTGGCACTTCCGTTATTACAGTATGCACCTATCATATTTATTACTTAGTAATAATTCAGAGAAACATTATCGAGTAACTATTAAGTGTAATAAATTATACAATATTTAAATAGATGAAACATGATACTATGTACCAAGTAAAGGCTTAACGACCTGTTTATTTACATATGTAATATGATATTTACTGAGCTTACTGAAAGTAGTTCATTATGGGTTGAAAACAGATATTTTAAAAATCATTTTTCTTCAACTTTTATACTAATATATGGTAATAATTCATCAATATATCAGTGAAGTGATATAAGGGCGAAGTTTGAAATTCCCAGCTTTCTAGATTTTTGTACTACGACATCAATGTTTCATTAAAACACTACCTGAAACATGGTCATTAGCGCATCTCACTCATCTCCAGAATGTATCTTGTTATAGCGATAGAATATTTAAAGATATGTAAAAATACTATACTAAAGTCCTTAGCAAAGACAGAACGCAGTATAGTAGAAAGAGTGGACATACCAGTTACAAGACACTCGTCTTAAGTAATAAAAAGAATTAGGTTCAGTAATGAAGAACGAAACTATAACAGATTATCTTGTGATCACTAAATAACTCATAATAGATTGTGTGAGAGTATTTAGGAGTGTGTAAGTAAAGTGACTAACTGCATTGTAATACAATATCTAATACTGAGTAAGAAAGATTATAATAGTGGTAAGTCTACTATTGAGTAATGATGTTGTAACTGACTGCCTAACAAAGAGTATTGTATTAACATAAAGCATATATTTAATACTGAATAAAATTATTGTAATATGACAGTCAGCGAAGAGAATATAGATAATAAAAAACGAAACAATTAATAATAATTAAAATCTGTAACATAAGTTGATTAATGACTAAAATCATTACTACTACGTAATTCAAAAACATGGAAAAATCCAGGGTTTTATTTTGTTGTCAAATAAATTAGTTGATGGTGGATTAAAAAAAAAACTGTAATAGTTTACCTAGAGAAATGAAAATATATAATGCTGCTTATTATAATGTTATTAAGATAAACTTAGAGGGGGTAAAGACTATATTGCAAGGAATAAATCTACATTGAGAAGAAAAACAGGTTTGTACAGTGAAAACTTTCCAACTGTGAAGCTAGATACATATTGGTTGATGTTCAAGTTGGTGAACGAAATATTAACAAGTAGAAAAATACGGTGAATAGTCTTATAAATTAATCGATCGAACTAAGACTTTTTGTTATACTAATAATTCTATCAGATATGTCTGTATGGATGAATCATGAATTTACAATGGACTGGTTAAAGTAATAATATCGGTCTAATTAAACTAATTAACGTCTCGCTGGCTTTTTTAAACTAAAGTTTTAACATCATATTTTAGCTGGCACTAAACGTATATTTTTATAACAACATTATTCGTTTAATAACATAATATTCACGTTGTTTTGGCTCCATTGAAAGGTTAAAGCTACGGACAAAGACAAAGGCCATAATGGATTGGTTAAGTACAGCATAGTAAAACAACCTAATCAGAAAGGAGTCAAGTTTGTTGTGGATGAAATCTCTGGCGTTCTAACAACTAACAAGGTTAGCCTTGTTCTTTATGCTGTCTGTAACGGTTTTAGTGTTGTATATATTTATTTCAATATCGATGCTTGTCTTATTTAAATATGCATTGAGAAATTCCCGCCTATTCTATATTTGTAGAAGATTCTCGATTGTAAGAATCAACAATGCCCATGGGTGTATGTAATACTAGTGATTGTTGACAACTGAATTTTCTATAAACCCTCCTCTTAAGCTTATAAAAGGTAATCTACGCAACTCGTTGAGACAGCTTATATTGTTGGTTTTCTACAGGTAGTGTACTATAAACCTTGGAAGCTATAGCTATGATAAAAGCTTATTAATCAGAAAAACTGCAAATATTTGACGAGGAACGTTATAGATTTCGAACATGATAAACCGTTTAACTTCAACGGATAAACTTTGTTAGTATTTGTACATTGTATAACTTCGGCTATGAAAAACTCACTTGTGGAGGTACAGCTAGCTACTGGTTAAGTGAACTGTACTGATGGCAACTCGCAACTAATTTGCTCATTGCCGAAAAAGAGCAATCCTGTAACTGAAAAACAGCAAACCCATATCGAAGCGGAAAAGAATAAGAACAAGCTTGTATCGG
This sequence comes from Tachypleus tridentatus, assembly GCF_004210375.1. Lineage (NCBI taxonomy): Eukaryota > Metazoa > Arthropoda > Merostomata > Xiphosura > Limulidae > Tachypleus > Tachypleus tridentatus. Next base: position 57,897,789 of record NC_134825.1, read on the forward strand.
AACCAAGAAAGAAGTTAGACTGAAAGAACTGGAAATTTGACTCTACTCCGATTGACCAAAACAAAATGTCAAAAAGACAAAATTTCTGTATATTGAAGTACCATTACGTAATGAAAATGAAGTTGATAAATAATTCCAACATTTCAAAAAGGTTGTCCAAACTATGGAATGGCCCACTAAATAGTGGTCATTATTATTACAAAGTGTTCTAACTGGTAAAGCACAAGGAGCTTATGCTGCTCTCTCTCTAGAATACTATACGGATCATGATAAGGTTAAAGCAGCTATTCTCAAAGCATACAGATTAGACTGGAGACTTATCGCCAAAGGTTTCTAGGTTATTGCAAGCAAGAAAGACAAACTTATATGGAGTTCGCTTACGAAAAAGAGGTTTATTTTGATTGATGGTGTAATTCTATGTATACTGACAACGGTTTCGACGAACTAAAACAATTACATTTGATTGAAGGATTTAAACGTTGTGTAAGAGTGACGACCTTAAAACCTATTTGGATTAAAAGAAACTTGAAACTTCAAAGTAAGCAGCTCATATTTCCGATGATAACACTTTAACACATAAAATCGTTTTTCACGAAAAGAAATTTCTGCCACCTCAACAGCAAAAACCCACTACCTTTTCAATATACTAAAGCTGAGGATTCTTAAAAAAAAAACAGTTTCTCTAGTTTAAAGTCTTCCACAATCAGGATAAAAATTCATCAAAACAATCAAGGCCCGTCTGCCAGTTCTGTAAAAACCCTAGTCATGTTATGTCCGATTGTTGATGTTTGGAAAAAAAAGAAAACAACATCCAGTGCGTTTGTATCCCCATATGGATGTAGTTTCACCAGATCAAACAATGTTGTTAATTTGTCCAATGATGTAAATGTGATTTAGTTAGAGAAGAATTACGACCTTTAAGGTCTGTTGGTTCTGTGTCTTTGACAGATGACGCCAACACCCATATGTATTCTATGCGATACTGTGGCGACTCAGTTATTTTTGTTAGAAGGTTTAATACACTTAGATTCGAGTTCTGCCACTGGTGAGTCTATTATTGCTCAGGGTATTGAGGATGGTTTTGTTAATTATTCTCTTCATAATATTTGTTTAACATCAGACATAGTTTCAGGACCAGTTGCGGTTGGATTAACACCTATTTTGCCAGTTAAGGATGTATCATTATTGTTGGGAAACGATTTGGCTAGGCGAAAGTTGTTGCCGAACCCAAAATGGTTATTAAGCCAATCACTGTTGATGTGTTGAAGAGAATCCCTCATGTGCTGTGACTCAAGCTCAGGATGATGTAAATTTCTTGGTCCTATTTAGTAGACAGAGGATAACACTGCGTTTGAAAGAGAAGGATTGTCAAACTGAGTGAAAAGGCCTGAAAATATGTTTATACGGCATGGCCAGGTGGTTAAGGCACTCGATTCGTAATCCGAGTATCGCGGGTTCGAATCCCTGTCAGACAAAAAATACTCGCCCTTACAGCCGTGAGAGCGTTATAAAGTGACGGTCAATTCCATTATTCGTTGGTAAAAGAGTAGCCCAAGAGTTGGCGGAGAGTGGTGATGATTGGCCACCTTCCCTCTAGTCTTACACTGCTAAATTAGGAACGGCTAGCTCAGGTAGCCCTCGTGTGGCTTTGCGCAAAATTCAAAACAAACCAAACCAAATGTTTTTACGATAGACAAAAGTTGGAAAGCCATTAGAATCATGGTTAACAGTAACGTCCAGAAAGGAAATAGAGTTAGTTGAACTTTATAAAGAGGTGTTGTGAATTAAAATACCAACAGAAAGTATGTTGATTAAACTTTCCTTATTCTCCGCCATATTGATCGCTTCCATTACTTTCTTGAGTATCTCGTCCTTTAAAATGAAATTACTTCCATACAAAACATCCTTTTTCAAAACGATTACCCTACACATTTCTTGAAGAAAATAACATCCTCTTTCCTAACCAAGTTGTTTGTCAAACCACTTAAGATGCTCAATGTATTGTCAAACTTTCCACATGCATTTGTTTACCATATCTTGGGAGATAAAGGTCCTTTATCACGATACTATTAAAACAATTATTTATCGTTTATTATCCTCAACTTGGCCAGAAAGTTACAATGAAACCGAATTTTAGACACAGATATGTTTCCGTTAGAAAAGTCGCTCGAGACTGCACATTATTCAAATCTCGTCTTTTTTACACGTGCAGAGACCGTAACACCTCCTTTGCTGGTGAAACCAAAAGTTTGAGTATTCGAACACATGGGCATATCTATAAAAATTGGAAGAAAGGTTATAAACTTTCCCAGCTCAGCTACCTATCAACGTAATACAGAATTAGGACATATGATTTCTCTATTTAACTTTAAAATTGTCTGAACAGCCAAACATGATACTTAACCTCTTATAAAAGACATTATACATAAAAGTCTTCTTTTATCCCGAACTATTTTTCTTTAATTTTGCGCAAAGCCACACGAGAGCTATATGCGCTAGCCGTCCCTAATTTAGTAGTGTAAGACTAGAAGATAGACAGTTAGTCATCACCACCCACCGCCAACTCTTGGGCTACTCTTTGCCAACGAATAGTGAGATTGACCGTCACATTATAACGCGCCCACAGCTGAAAGGATGAGCATGTTTGGTGCGACGGGGATTTGAACCCGCGCCCGAAATAATACACAACCTTCACTGGATATAAACTTATTTGAATTTAACTGTTTCACTTGTACCACGTTTTTGATTTTTCTACTTATATATTCAAATTGTTTACCCTTGTAATTACAAATATTGTTTGTTTAGTACCTCTAGATCACTGATGATGGAATTGTGTGGATTCCGGAACGTTTAATAAATGGTTCCTATTATCACGTTCGTGTTTTATTTTATCATTAAGTTACATTATGCGAGAAAATAAGTTGATTTCACGACTTTCAAGGAATATAACCTTCTAAAGAATCATTATCTTCCTAACGAGACTATCTACGAGAATAACCTTATAAAGACGTGTTACTATCTCATGACACGACTTTCAAGGTGTTTAACCTTGAAGTGACAAATTATTATCTTTATTACAATATTCTCTATCAGTTATAACCTTAGAAAAACCTATTATTATCCTCACAACAAATCTCTCTATAAATATAACTTTGTAAAAACGTTATTATCCTCTTAACAAGAGTATAATTATCTAAAGACATTCTTATTTTCATAATAAGGCTCTGTACAAGCATAGCCGGTACAAAAACATATTCTTAGCTCCAAAACACCTCTATAAGTATTTTCATCTAAAGCTGGATAATCTTATCCCCGTAAATATGTTTATTCTCACAACAAGACTGGCTGGCCAAATAACATAAAAAGAGTCACACAACATATCCTTATTTAAAATTTTCCAGACAAGAACAAGTTTTAAAAATTAAGAAGCCAACCAAGAAAAGATAAACTTAATTGTTCACTTGTATACGTTGCACCAGAACGTTGTCCTCAAAAGTTTTATTATCCGTATCTTATCGGAAATATTATTCATCATAAAAATGCTGCTCTCTATAGTATTCTAGCAAAGGTTGACGTTTTTATCATTACTTGAAAGATAGTCTAGAAACGTTTGAAAGATAGAGTAAAAAAATTGACTTGAGAAGTATCCTTGTAAACACTGGAACTTTTATCATCATAGAAAACAATTCAGAAGATTAATCTGTTGGAAACAATGTTATCTTCGTATTTGTATTTGTATTTTATATTTATGGCAAAGCTACTGAGGTTGTCTGCCACCGTCCCTAATTTTGAACTACTGACCAAAGGGAAGGCAGTCAGTAAACAGTGTCCTATGACCCATCATCCACGCTAATGGATTAATTGTCTCTATTATACTCATCTTCTGCCTAAAATGCGAGAAATGTTTAGTGGCATCACAAGGATTTCAACCAGTCTTGCCATTTCCTAATCTACATCAGGATCAACCGTCAGACCTATCTTTATTATAACAAAATTAACTGCCCAGTTTTATTCCTATATAATAAAACTATCCAAGTGTCTCACACAGATTAATCTGAAAACATAAAAAAATTCATAACTCAGCAAGGCTCAATTTTTCACAATTTCTTATAAAATCACACATGATAAAAAACATCTGTGAAACTGACATTGCATTCTCTTTAACTTGATGATATTTATACACGTGGAAAGTGTTAGTTTTTCAGTTGTATTGCGTGGTCCTAATTTCAAAAATCTAGCTTAGGTAAGTTTATAAGATGTAAGCTTAAGTTTGCTAGTTGATACAGAAAAGTACTAAATGCAGTGCTTGCACATTTAAATTGCTTACGATTTAATACGTATTTATCAGCACTGATTTTTAGAAACATTTTGATACTGACTTTGTTTACTTTCTTTGATAATATACTGAGAAACTACAGAACATATAAAGTAAAAATGAAATTCACATGTGTTGTAGATAATAGCTTTTGACTTGAATGTAGGTCTAACATTCTCTTCTATGTAAAGTGTTTTCTCAGCCCAAACGAGCCGTTTTTGCATATAAATAGGTCTAACAGTAGCAAGTTTTATTAGGTCTAATTATGAAAACATTCATTTCTTAGGACAAACGCCACTATTTAAAAGCAGGTTGCTCATGTAAATTTAAACGTATTTTATTTCCTTAATATTGAGACATATGTTTCTAAATTCGTTTTTGACGATAATTGACTGTATTTATATAATAAAGAATACTTTGAAACATAAAAGTAATTTTCGTTTATTTCACAAAAAACGCATGTTTACATGTGGTGTTGTATTCTATTTATTAGTGCAGCAAGTATAAAAAACAGATATTGAAATAATATTCGTCTCCTGGACATTCTCAGGTATTTGATAGAGAAGGAGAAGACGGGCGGTTTGTAAGTGTGACAGTAAAGGCTACGGATAGGGGAAGCCCCCCTCTTGAGGGGGCGTGCTCTTTAAGGTGGAGATCACAGACATCAACGACAACCCGCCACTTTTTGATCGACAAGAGTATAAAGAACATGTGAAGCAGGATACGCCTGTTGGGACTAACATTCTCCGAGTGTCAGCTTCTGATGATGATGCTGACGACAACGGAGCTGTCGTGTACAACCTTTCAGCCCCTTATGACCCGTCAGACTTCAACTACTTCAAAATTAACCCTGAATCTGGCTGGGTCATACTTCAGAAAACACTAGACGTATGTCATTTTGTAACATTTAATTATAATGTAGTCTGTATCAACGGATGTTCTGTTTAATTCCAGGTTAATTAAGTTATTTAAAGTAATAAATACTTTTTCAGTTGTAAAAAAAAGGAGACCAATTTACTAAAAAAAGTTAAAGTAATTACAAAACAGTTATATAGAAAACTAGTTAATTGTAATGAACAGAAGAACAGAGGTATATGTTAACAATTGAGAGAGAAAAAAAAGCTACGAAACATTTGGGTGATGGGTATAGAGATACCCATATAATCTGATATCGGGTTGTAATGATGTTTTCTAAAACAGGAATCTTTGATACAGACTACACAGTTTTGGTGGTTTGTTTGTAGTTAGACACAAAGCTACACAATGACATATCTGTGGTTATCTATAACAGGATTTTGGCGTTAAAAGACTGTAGACCTATCGCTGAGCTTCTGAAAGTCTTGTTTTAGAATAATACCATAAATATAATTTAAAAACCTTGTTTCTCTGAACCTTTAAACAAATAAAATTAAATATTTACAGTATCTTACTGGATGGCAATTACAAGATATATCTAACGAAACACTTTACTAGTGGTATTAAATAAATATAGCAAATCATTTGATAAGTGACACTGGATAAATCTAGCAAAACACTTTACTAGTGGTATTAAATAAATATAGCGAATCGTTTTACTAGTGACACTGGATAAATCTAGCAAAACATTTTACTCTGATAATGTATAAATCCAGTTAATTTGAATCCAATTAATATAAGATAAATCCGGTTAAACTTTGCTAATTTTAGGTTTGAAGCATGTGTTATTTTGATTTCTTTAGTAGAGAATTAAATGATTTTGTTACCAGGGTTATTGTAACTTCTCTTACGTTATTATCCCGTTTTTCTTTAGTTTATTGACTAAAATAACAAAAGTGGCAAAATGTGAATGATACACAAAAGATTGTAAAATTCTTCCATTTGGTTCTTAGTTTCACAAGTTTGGTAGTTCAGTGGACATGTAGCGTTTCGTAGCAAGTTTTAAAGCGATTAATAAAATAAACAGTAATGAAGTAACGACGTTTATGGAAAAATATCGTTCCTGTGAAATACATTCGGGATTTCTGAAGATAGGAAGACCCAATTTGTAGCATTGTAAGTCCACGGATATAGTGCTATGCCACTAGAAGACATATTTTTTAAAAAAACTGACACTAAATCATGAGAGAACTCTCTTCTTTGTAAGTTAAACTTTGAACTAAGACGTCGCTGACAGTGACGTGTTACAGTTGATAATGAGGAATTAATGCTGCTAATGTACTCAGTAAACAGCTTAATTATTCACATTTAGTTTGCAGCATAAGTAGCGCCAGGTGGGTTAAGGCGTTCCACTCGTAATCTGAAGGTCGCTGGTTCGAATCCTTATCATACCAAACATGCTAGCCTTTTCAACCGTGTGTGTGTTATAATGTGACGTTCAATCTCACTTGATAAACGAGCAGCCCAAGAGTTAGCGGTAGGTGGTGATAACTAGCTGCCTTCTTTCTAGTCTTACATTGCAAAATTATAGACGGCTAGCACAGATAGCCCTCGTGTAGCTTTACGCGAAATTCAAAAAAAAAAATTCTTACCTCGTAAACTTCATGTATTTTATTTGTGGCATTTCGAAATTGCGGTTTCACCAGTTTGATTTGGTTAAAATTAATATATATATATGCATCTTTATAATGTGTATCCATCACTCGTTTATTTATATGTATATATATCTTTGTACTAAATCACTTGAATAAAATTTCCCGAGAAACAAAGAGAAAGCTTATTTATTCATACAAAACTATAATAGAATTTTTCAATGCAAGAACTTGTAATTTTATTATAAAATCTATAAATCTTTTATATAGAACGATTTGAATTATTATAATTACCTTTTTTCATTTCCTTTAGCGAAAACGCTACCACTTACGAGCTATTGCTTTAGATAAAGGAAAACCGCAACATCACGCTACAGTTGAGTTGACAATAGAAGTTGTAAACAGAGACAGCAATCCTCCAGTGTGGGATCAACCTGTCTATGGACCGATTGTAATCAAAGAGAACCTAGGACGTGGAGAAGTGGTTACTTCTATTAAAGCTAGGTAAGTTGTGTTATAACTATAGAGAAATGGTTGTGTGGTAATTACTATTAAAGTAAGGTAAGTGGTGCTGTGCTTGTATTAGAGAAATAGTTGTGTAATAACTACTATTAAAGCTAGCTAAGTCGTGTTGTAGTGAATTTGTCTTATTTTGGTTGATTGACTATTTGATGTTAAGCACAAAGCAACACGATGGGCTCTCTGTGCTTTGCCAATCACGGGTATCGAAACCCGGTTTTTAGCGTTGTAAGTCTAGAGATATACTGCTAGGTGTTGTGTTGTAGTGAACTTCTTAACTTGATCTAATATTAAAGAGGTAAAATGTAGTATATGATAACTATATATTATTAAAGCTAGGTAAGTTGTGTTGTAGTGAACTTCTCTCAGAGAAATGTCTATATGATAACTAATATTAAAGCTAGGTAAGTTGTGTTGTAGTGAACTTCTCTCAGAGAAATGTCTATATGATAACTAATATTAAAGCTAGGTAAGTTGTGTTGTAGTGAACTTCTCTCAGAGAAATGTCTATATGATAACTACTATTAAAGTAGGTTAAGTTGTGTTACAGTAATTTTGTTTTAAAGGTAGGTTTTCGAAAATCTTTATTTTTTCAAAGAAACAGTTCCCTGGTAACATTCGTTCGTGTTACTTGAACAATACTTATGATTCAAATCACAATTTATAAAAAAACTCTTTAGCACGAGCGTGTTCATATTTTATACCATTTCTCTTTACAGGTGAAATGGATTTAAGCGAGAAAAGTATCGTTGGTTAAGTAATAGTTATTAAAAACTGGAAACAAAAATTATCCTTAATAAATTTCAAGAGCAACAAAACGTATACATACTTATATAAATTAATGTAAGAATACTGTGAAAGGGGAAGGAGTAGTCGTAAATTAATTAAACTTGTCTGACTGGTCAATACCAACGCCTTATAATGTTATTCGATAATTTCACACAATAATAAGCACTGTATTGTGTGTACAAAATACAAATAAATTTTTACAGCGTACTAAAAAATCGCATTTTCGCAAATGTTTACTTCGTTGTGCACATTTGATGGTTCCGACGTCCATGAGCCTGTGATACTTCTGCGGTTGGTAAGAACACTCCGGGTATTATTTAATCAGTAGTAGCAGTTGTAACTCAGAAAGGCTGGTATGGGTATTAACACTTTTACTGATAAGGAGAGAATAACGTTTCGACCTTCCTAGGTCATTTTTAATTCAAGTGGGTTTCTCGTCATCAAGTAGTAGCAGTTGTTTGTTGGAGAGAGTTAGACTTGATAGTCAGTGAATGTAAAGTACCTCACAGGAAGTGCTAATGGCTCGTTGAGACTGCTCATTAAACGAGCTTTAATTGGTCATCTCATACACCTAGGTTTAGAAACAAATCAGATAACGTTAGGTGGATGCAGCAGGTGCTACTAAAACCAGTCAAAGAGTTCTGCTCTCAAAATCTGCTGGTTAGGTTGAACCTTTTCTTAATAAATTACTTGGACATGTTTAAACAGTTTACTGGTCTAACAAAATGTATTTTTTTCTCGTATTGAATTATTAATAAGACTGTCGCTCCTAGTTGTTGGCTGACCCAATCGGTTTAGGCTAGTTTTGCTTAATCTTTATAATGAACGCAGTTCGACCCCAGTGAGCCTATGTTATAATTATTCAAAATGATATTTAGACGTATAATTTCAACCTGTAAGTTACGTGTTTGAAAGTAAGTTATTATAATAATGAAAATGTGCAAGAAATTATATAAATTACTGAACTAAACAGCTATTTAATATATATTTTCAATCACTGTATTAGCTCCCATCGCAGATAGCTCAGTAAATCTAAGGGTTTAGAACATTAAAAATCAGGTTTCGATACGGGGAAGTGGGAAGAGCACAAATAGCTCACTGTGCAGAGTTGTGGTGAGTAACAAACAAACAATTCTTTTCTCTTTTTTAGTTTACTTAGTGATTAAAGTAATTCCAAACAACAAACCAGCTTATTGATTATGTACTTCAAATTTTACACTAAGAAAGATTTGTTTTAGATCAGGTAAGATTTCTCACCAGTAATCGAAATATATTAGCTGTTCTGAAGCAAATCTCCCTTACTGTCAAAAGCTGTAACTTGTTATAAAACAACATAGTTAATGTGTTTTTACTGGACCTTTTCAATAAAAAATCTTACAAACATTTTAAAACCCACAGTCAAACCGAGTGCCATAAACCACAGCCGGTCTTTATTTACAGCAATGTTTGTGTTGTGTTTGATGTTTTGAATCAGACCTTCTTTACATATATAAATTATCTTTTGAAATAATCTGTATATTCCCCATTCACGCTCCTAAATCTCTTGAACAAAGAAAGACCCATTTACTAGTTTGTCATATTTCAGTTTTCTTAAATATTGATTTAATTTCTGTTTTCTAGCAGCATATAAGATTTTTGCGTAGTAGAAATACTTTATCCATTTATTGCTGTAGGGTGATAAACCACAATTAAAACTGTAGAAAATATTTTTGTTGTATATTGTTTTTACGATGTGTATACGTTTCAGTGAAACCTTAGTTTATCTTCGTCAAGCACCATAAATCTTACAACATGTAAGATTAATAGCAAAGTATGGTTATAATTATTTTATTTCAATTTGTATCTACTTCTGAATTTAGCCATAATATGGTGTATTTTATTTAATGGAAGTTAATAAACATGAAATGAAATTTATTTAAATTTTCATTTGATATTCGTATCCGAAATTAGTCACATCTGAATACGTTTAAAATTCTTCTCTGGGTAATACGAATTTATTAAGTATATTTCAAGCAACTAGGCCAACTAATCCAAAAAATAACACAATAACTCCACTACTGGATTTGTTTTCTTCAGATCAGGCATCCCGGATGACCCAACCGTTTTTTACACCCTGATGAGAGGTAGTAATGAACAAACCAACAGCAAAGACACGTTCTATCTAACTCCTAGACAAGGAAGCAACAATGAGATGTGGGCTGATATAATGGTTAACAATCCTTTAGACTACGAGCGTCTACAACAGTATAATTTAACAGTACGAGTTGAGGTTAGTGACTTTATTTTTTTAACCTTACTGCTGACCAATCGACGGAAGAGATGAGCGAGTGGTGGAAGTTAAAATATATAAATTACCGCTAGAAAATATTAGATAATATTGTTTTTCACGTATTATGAAAGGAATCTTAGATTGTAGTTTGAAACAAAGTAGAAATATCTCACTGAAGTCAACATGAATTGATAAATCAATAAAATATTTGTTACCAAACTCAGAAATAAAAACCAAAACCTGTGTTGGTATTACGAAAGAAAAGAAGATTGTACAACCTAATAATAAAATAAATTCGTTTTGCATCATTATGCTTATGAAGATGTAAAATAACGTTAGCGAATCTAAGTGGTGTTTTACTTACATTCTTTCATTGCGTTGTTGTAGAGCTGGTCATCCATGCATGCTTATAAATCTTTGTGTTGTGTGAACTGTTATATCAGGTCTAGTATGGTGTAGCATAGGTAATAACACAAAGAAAATTTCATCGTTCGACCATATAAAAGTTTGACATATCAAACTTATGATAGATTTTATGAAACAAAAAGACAAGGTCAATTTCATGAACGTTTAATGCTTAAAAATAATTAATTAAATGTATTTAAGGGTGGATATTCATTAAAATCATTACCTCAAACTGTCAGGTAATTTTTGATTAGCTACGAAGAAATTGGATATTGAAAATAAGTGCAGAACTGTGGGATCTAAAAATACGTAAAATAAGGTGCAGACTACTTGAATGAGACGTCTGAGGACAAGCTTCTGAAAAATCTACGTATAAGTTTCAGAATAAAGGTGGCGTCTAGACAAGCTTCAGAACGAGAAGTCTGAGCATCTAGACAAGCTTCAGAATGAGAAGTCTGAGCATCTAGACAAGCTTCAGAATGAGAAGTCTGAGCATCTAGACAAGCTTCAGAATGAGAAGTCTGAGCATCTAGACAAGCTTCAGAATGAGAAGTCTGAGCATCTAGACAAGCTTCTGAGCATCTAGACAAACTTCAGAATGAGAGTCTGAGATCTGAGCATCTAGACAAGCTTCAGAATGAGAAGTCTGAGCATCTAGACAAGCTTCAGAATGAGAAGTCTGAGCATCTAGACGAGCTTCAGAATGAGAAGTCTAAGGATCTAGAGAAGCTTCAGAATGAGAAGTCTGAGTATGTAGACAAACTTCAGAATGATAAGTCTGAGCATCTAGACGAACTTCAGAATGAGAAGTCTGAGCATCTAAACAAGCTTCAGAATGAGAAGTCTGAGCATCTAGACAAGCTTCAGAATGAGAAGTCTAAGCATCTAGACAAGCTTCAGAATGAGAAGTCTGAGCATGTAGATAAACTTCAGAATGAGAAGTCTGAGCATCTAGACAAGCTTCAGAATGAGAAGTCTGAGCATCTAGACAAGCTTCTTCAGAATACAAGCTTCAGAGAAGTCTGAGAGCATCTAGACAAGCATCTAGAATGAAGAAGTCTGAGCATCTAGACAAGCTTCAGAATGAGAAGTCTAGACAAGCTTCAGAATGAGAAGTCTGAGCATGTAGATAAACTTCAGAATGAGAAGTCTGAGCATCTAGACAAGCTTCAGAATGAGAAGTCTGAGCATCTAGACAAACTTCAGAATGAGAAGTCTGAGCATCTAGACAAGCTTCAGAATGAGAAGTCTGAGCATCTAGACAATCTTCAGAATGAGAAGTCTGAACAACCTTTTAATTTTTATACTTCCATATAATTTATAGACATTCCGAAAATGAAGTTAAAGATAAAAAAACAAGATAATTGGTAAGCAAGAGCTTTTTAACTATAACTGAAAAAAGAAATAAACAAAACAGATAAGAAGAAATAGAGTTATACTACGAATTCAACAAAATAATGTAGGTTTAGCGAGAGTTAAGTATATTTTTTATTTGGTCAAGCGTTGTTATTATTATGTGATCCATTCATACGGAAGTCATTCATCGAAATTCTTTAAAAACAGTAAATAATGATTCCAAGGTTTAAGAAATACTTGAATAATCAGCAGAACCACGTAATGACTGAGCTATAAATATGAACGCAGAGTAAAGTCTACTTGCTGTGTATTTGGTTTATAGATGATCTTATGATATATTATACATATCAGTAGCTAAGAGTATATGGTATCTTACACAATTTAAACAGTAGGAAGATTTTAAACTTAGTTAAATTATACAAAAACTGAAATTAGGAGTACAAAAGTACTGATGACGTTACCATATGTGCAAGGGCAGTGTGGTACTGTGCATTGCAAGGGGAAAAATACTTGGGTATGGATCTGTTATCCCTCAGAACCCCATCTCACACAGCAGTATTTATGCGTTAAGGTTTTGGTTGTGAATTACTTCATTTGTTAATAGACACTTAAAGTACCCCTACTGTCATCATATTAAGTAGGAACATGGGAGAAATATCAATGAGCTTTTTTAATTACCAGAAAATTATAACCATTGTATCTGTGACTACATAAGTTGATCAATTTGTCATTTATTATGAGATCTCTCAGACCAAAATCTTTCTTTATTCCAAGGCTGTTAGGTGAGTTTCATGTTTTGAGTAATAGGTAAACCTCGCTCTCATTGAGATACCACCCCCTCCTATACGGCTGTTAGATTCTCTCAGAACTTTGCCGGCTGAACCTATCACGTGAGTAATCAAGGCAGGTCACTTAAGTGTTGTAATTACTTTAACGACGCAGACTGCTTTAAATTTTATAAGTTTTTGCACCTAATTACAAAATATCACGAACAAAAAAATATTTTGTACGCGAAGCACGACTTTTACCCCTAGTTACTACTTGAAACAATGTTAGAATAGTGTAGAATGGCTTGATAGCAGTTTCTATGTGTCATAAGTTACCACGTTTGAGAGCATTCCAACAATGTAAATATGTTTGCTATTCAAATAACAAATGCAATTATTTGTAACTTAAGAGTTCAAGTTGATGATTAATAAGTTTACTTATCATGTAGATGTTCATACGTTTTTCTCTTATACGCAGTTAACTGGGATACACTATCAAGACTGATATATCTATATAAAACCCTTCAAAATACAGTATATCGCTTACAGGTTAAATAACGTTAAGTTCAGAAACTGATTTCCTTTATATAGATAAATTTATTAAAAACTTACAAACTTTAAGTGTATAAAAGCTAGAATTAGTTAATTAAGATAATGCTTTTGACGTTTTGGCAGCATATGCGACAACTATAGGATACCAAATTACACAGTGAAACACTGTGATATCAACTGCGTAATAAATGGTGTTACCGGTGTTCGTTATGTAGTTGACGATCCATATATTTGTTGTGTAATTCTGCAACACATTGTGGTCGTACAAGCTGCTAAAACGACAAGCGCTTTCTTTTAAATAAATATAATTTTTACCTGTTTTAAGCCAGGGGGTTCCTAGTATGCAGCTGATCACAAACTCTGCACTTGTAAATATATTTGTGCAGTTAAAATATCGACTATATAACTACGTTCAAATGGATAAATATTAATATATATACATATATATATATTTAAGATTATAAAACTTCATTCTAAAGTTCGTAAATAAATGTATTTATTAGCATATTATTCATTGTTTATGCAAGAGGTGCAATAAAGAGTTATGCATTCAAAAAATTAGTTTTTAGTTAAGGTTAACAGTTCTATCTGTACAAATTTTGATAATTTATTTTATCTTGGTTTCAAATATGGTTTACTTCATGATGAAAATACATTTTTGTTCAGTTTCTAAATTGAAGCATGAAAATGGTGAGTGGGCGTTACTGGTAGCAGTACTTACCAACAGTTTAGACTGTTTCTTCCATATTATCTCTTAACTTACTTTCATAACAGTGGGATGCAATAAAACACCTGAATACTTACTAAGTTATAAAAACTAGTTATTTAAATCACGTGGGTGAATTTTAGAATACAAGCAAACTAAGTAGCATTGGAAAATAAATGTTATAAAAATAACATATAATCCACTAAGTTTCTAGTACTGTGATGAGGCAACGTTTTAAAAGTACACATATGATATCTCTTCTCAATATTCTGTTTTCAGAATAATGGATATAACATATTAGCTGCGGAATGCACGGTTTACGTCACGCTAGAAGATGTAAACGATGAAATTCCTTTATTTATTGAGACAGAACAAGAAACAGTACTAGAAGGCGTGCCTCCAATGACCAAAGTGACCACTGTGACTGCTGTTGATAAAGATGGAACATATCCAAACAATAAGGTATAAGTTACTGGTAATATTAACACCAGATTAAGTTAGTTAGTAAACATTTCTATAGCACTTTACTTTGGTGTTTACTTAAGTGGAGGAACCGTGTTCTGAGCCAAACAAACGTTCGTTTTCATAGAGCTGAAATTGAGTTGGTTTATCTTTCTTTTAAAGTTTAAGTTCTTTTGTTAAGAGTTGATTTATAATACTCAAGAAGCAAATAGTTTTCTAGTGCCACTTGGACATCTTAGTGATTTTATTTGCCTCAGAATATGTAATAAATTAGGGCTTAACATAACATATAAAGGTTTGTGCTGCCATCTATTGAATAGAAAGAGAATGATAACTTATTATTGTGTAAGGAAATTGTAGATATATACTGCTATAAAATACAATAAGATATTTAATTTCCATTTGTATTATAATTCAGGGGTACAGCAATGTATGGTAACTTATACATTTATCATATTAACGAAGGTTATATATTCAGGAACGAGTTTATGTCGTGAGAAAGAAAAGTGGTGATTACTATAATTGTACGACTTTATGAGGGAATAAACTCGTGCTTCACGTGCTATATATGTAATAAATTTATACAGATAGAATGTTGAGCAAATAAAAAAAAAGGTACACAAACGACATTGAATCTTCGACCTCCTGCATACGAAACGTGTGCTGTGTTATGTGAGTCAAAATACGAAAAAAATTCTTTTTTCACATATGCAGCATTATTACTCAAGGGAAGCACTATATATATATATAAGACAAGAGTGTGTATTTTAAAAGTAAATCTTGTAAATAATGCCGCTGTTGTATTATGTATTTGGCCATGAATGTAACAAAAGCATACTTAGCAGAACTTGGTTTGTATTTGAATTTAAAGTAAAAATGTGTAAAAATATGGAATTAATAACAAAACATATTTCTTTACAGAACATGTTTTGTATGAACACCTTGTCTTTATGGATGGTCAACGTGTTTTACAAAGATCTTCATAACCTTTATTGAAATCTGGATAAAGTGTTTTAATGATATGGAAATATTTTAAAATTATCAAAAATTCTGAAAATCAACTGTCCTCAATTTTCTCTGTTTCGCTTATTTCCTTTTCAGGATTGGTATCAACTCTTTTTTCAATCTTTTCTAAGTATTAGCAAAGCATTGGGTCTACAACTATTAATAATGCAAATGGTGTAATATTTTATTAATTTAGCGGATAAGTTCGTTCTTGCGCCCGAAGCGTATTTAAACACGTTAATGTTTAGGCACTTGTACTGAGATAGATTAAACGTATAACCGTTATACAACAGTGAGTTTCTAAATTTTGGACAGCAACTGTTGTAAAGATCACCAGTAGTCATATGTTTCTTTGTTGGAGTTGATGTTGTTGTTTTTAAACTTTTTGTATATTTTTTGTGCCTAAATCGCTTTGGTGCCTCATTTGAAACATTTAATAATAATAATTATTGATATTATATATTATATTTATGTGTGTTAACTGTAGAGCATCAAAAATGAATTAAGTTGTGGAATGGCCCGCCACGGCCAGGTGGGTTAAAGTACTCGACTCGTCATCTGCGAGTCACAGATCCGAATCTTCGACACACCAAATATGCTGGCCCTTTCAGCAGTGGAGATGTTATAATGTGACGTTCAATCCTACTATTCCTTGGTAAAAGAGTAACCCAAGAGTTGGCGGTGGGTGGTGATGACTAGCTGCCTTCTCTTTAGTCTTATACTGATAAGTTAGGGATGGCAGAATGACCTCATGTAACTTTACGCGAAAATCAAAAGCAAGCAAATAGTGAAATTGAATATATGCATAAATTATATAGCACGTAAACTTTCCCTTCACGTACGAAGCGTATTTAAACTACAGGCATAATTGTCAAGTTTATGAGCATGTTGAAATTTTTATTTTGAAATGTGACGATATTGCATTATTTATTAGCTATCAGAAGATAAATAATTAACGTGTCTTCTGTTACTCAAGTAATTGTCTTTAAACTTAGTGTTATAAACGTTGTATTTTTGTGGTGTTATAGGACAGTGCACATTAAACGTCTCCCATTGGCATAACGGTATGTCTGCGAACTTACAACGCTAAAACCTGAGTTTCGATACCCATGTAGGGCAGTGCACCGGTAGCCCCTCGTGTAACTTTGTGCTTAACTTCAAACAAACTCAACGAAGCTCTTTGGCATAAACAATGACGATTAAAAGCACGCGAATAAAAGACATAAAATTTAGGTATATGAAAATAACCAACGTTTCTTTTGCAACGAGTCGTCGTTTTGAAACAGGTTTGAGTCTAAATTATTTGTGTAATTTAAATTCGACAGTTTTTACCTTTGTATTTATTAGGAGTCTATGTGAATGATTTACACAGTTTAACCGTTCTAACGATTATGCCTTTTATCTATTACTACGATAATTAAATTTTATGCTATTTTTGTATACTTCAGGTAACCTATAAAATTGAAGAAGGAGACGATAGATTCTTCACTATTGACAAGGAATTAGGTATAATTTACACAAAGATTGAGTTCGACAGAGAAATTAAGCAGGCTTACGCTATTAAAGTATCAGCTGAAGATGGAGCTCTTTCAGATAGACCTCACGAGAAATTTGGTACAGCTAAACCAAATAAAGGTAATATTTCATTTAATTGCTGTTATTATTAGCGTGCATGATAAACATCGAGGATACTTTAACATTTATTATAAAGAAATATATATATAAGAAGAAAGTTTATGACTACAAAAATAATGTCACTTGTAAATATTTTTCAGCGCATCTAGCTTTAATATGGCTGTATAATTAAATTCTTACGTTGATTGTAACTCCCAGTAATACACATGCATGGTTTTAAATAAGATTTAATGACTCGATATCGTCCATTTTGCTGTAACTTTCTACCAAAAATGATCATACCTTATTAAAATTTCTAACCTTTTAAAGTCAATTCAGAGACAGAGAGAAGTTGAACCTTTTACTCCTGTTACACAAATTTCTTATTTATTAATTGGACTGAAAACGTACCTTAAGTATTTGTTTATTAGCTTGTCTAAGATTTCATTTCAATTATTTAGTTATGACTTACAACAGTAGAAAGCTCCGCAAGTGAGTGCTACTTATATGTCGAGGGAAGGGATAACATGATCATAGTTACAATTTTTGTTGTTAGAGCGCGTTTTTATTCAGCTATGACTCCAAATTATGCTCCTAGGTGGCGCGTCGTTAGGAATGCGTTGCTAGGTCGCCATGACAGGTGTCCATGATTGATGATTGTGTAATAGTAACATGAAGAAGAGAACGCATTTCTAGGCAGCTGTGACTCAAACAATACATGTTCAACATGAACGTAATTAATCATTAATAAGTAAATAATTTATAATTAATTAAATCGGCCTAAACAGAGCAATATCATACAATAATTAACATTTATACTTTATACAACGAATTACATCGTCGATAAAACGTTTATTACGTGATAACAATTTAACGAATTGGACGTTAAACAACAAAATAATTTACACGTGTTTTACAAAGCTATACTTTTACATATACTTAATCATTGCTATTATGGTAGGATTTAAAATATATATACTGTTACAGTACTTCTACAAGTCAACAACGTCTGGATTTAATTACGTTAAAATGTATTATCTGTAATAAAGATAATAACTGATTGACTTTATTTTCTAAATAACCATTGATCACCTTCAAATGCATACAAAACTTGTGAGAGAATGGAATACATTTATAAGTTGTTCATAGCTTCTTTCAAACAATGTCCTACAGGACACTTAATGCTTCACGAATCATGCATAACCAAATCATACAAAGATATGTAATAAACGAATAACATACTAATTATTATTATTTAAAATACCACAATTTTCAGATTGTCTATCACTAAACATACATACAAATTTCTGAATGTCGTTTCTATTATATATTCACAAGACTAACAAAGTAATTCTGCTTAATATTACCTCACACATAAGAAAAGGCCCTGGCTGCACGTGATTAAACGTAAAGCCTTCTTCTACAACACCTTGAAAATACTGATGTCACCAATACACTGTTTTCCGAGACTGACTCATTCATAGGTCAGTTCTGAGTTAATCAAGTCTATGTGGTTTGCAAAGTGAGTATTGTGTTGCAATGAAGAAGTAAAACAGAGTTTGATGAAAATACACCACTCCAAAGAAATAAAGCGTTACGGTCCAAAGTATTTGATCATCTTGGATAAGAAAGTATATAAAATTAGAAAAACCATGAGATTAGAATGAACCATATCTATTTCACAATAACTGGCTAACTAGTCAAGGACCAGTGATCAGTATATTTAATAACAGAATTTGTCATATATTATTTTACATTCAGAACATCAGTTACTGTGACCATTATACAAAATTGATAATAAATTATACATAAGATTAATATTAACCGTTGCAGATCGCTAAATGTATTCAGCTGGACTGTAATTATAATATTTATCTTAGAAAACTAAATACGTCATAAACTTAGTTTATAGTCTACAATCTGACATTCAGTATGCAAGTAAAAACTTATAAAATATCACATCAGACTTGGAGGGAAAACTTATTGTATTATTTTAAAATATTAAATAATTAGCTCAAGGAACAAGTGATTAACGTTCTGATAATAATTCAGTGTTTGCAACAAAAACATCGGTTACCATAATAATTTTATAATAACAAACTGTAATTAATATTCACTTTACACAGTAATTAAAAAATTCTTTATTTTAGAAATTATACAAAACATTTCAAAATTAAATCAGCTGTGCACTTTATTTACAGTTTGAAATTGAAAGTATACAAATCAAGACTTGTAAAATGTTACATATTAGAGAATATTTAAACGTTTACTCGTATAACGGACTGAAAAACAACTCTAATAGACATAAATAGACAGAAAAAGTGTAAAAAAATAACATATATTTCAATTGGTTATATAAAACCTAGAAAAGCCTGGCACGGCCAGATGGTTAAGGCGTTCGATTCGTAATCTGAGGGTCGCATGTTCGAATCCCCGTCGTACCAAGCATGTTCGCCTTTTCAACCGTGGGAACGCTATAATGTGACGATCAATCCCATTATTCGTTGATAAAAGTGTAACCCACGAGTTGAAGGTGGGTAGTGATGACTAGCTGCCTTCCCTCTAGTCTTACACTGGTAAATTAGGGACGGCTAACGCAGATAGCCCTCGTGTAGTTTTGCGCGAAATTCAAAACAAACAAACAAACAACCTAGAAATTATATTTCAGTATTTATCAAATTTGTTATGATAATACACACCTTTTCTTCCACGTTTTATAAATCCAGTATGCTTAAAGTCCAGATAAGCTGTTGCATCCATTATAATAGGTTTCGATCTATCGTACATCTCGCATCATTTGTCGTTTAAATAAACACACAAAGTTAGATGTATAGTCTTAACCATCTCGAAGGCGTAATCATTTAAGAACATAAAAAATGTCCTATCTTCTGTCTTACGGTTGAGCAATTTTTTTATCTAAGAGCATAATATCCTGAAATACATATGAATTAAATAATTTTTTATTTTAGTTAGTGAACAGTCATTGTTATATTTCCGTTGTTACTTAATATAGTCAATCCGCTTAAAACAAAAGTGAATATTCCATTCAACTTCAACGTGTGACATTTACAATATATTTACGGTAAACTTTTATTAAAATAAAAGTTAATTATAACTCACTGTCGCTATCTACGTAATTACAATATATTTAATATTTACCGAAACATTCTATTGAAATAAAAGTTAATTTTAACTCACTATCGTTCTATACGTAATTACAACATATTTCATATTTACCAAAAGTTTCTATTGAAATAAAAGTTAATTATAACTCACTGTTGCTATCTACGTATTTACAATATATTTATGGAAAACTTTTATCAAAATAAAAGTCAATTATAATATACTATCTATGTATTTACATGACATACAGCAAATGTCCGGACTGTATGTACTTAAATTTGTAAAATTTCGCTGTTAATTTAATTATTTAATTATTTCATATTTTGAAACATCGTTTCTTAAACGAAATGTTCAACTACTGTACGTTGAGCCCAGTTTTGACTTATCTAACACCAGTGATAAATATGATTTGTTTATTACACTGACGTATGAATATCATAAGAATTACACACAGAATGTACCATTTGTCTAAATTGATATTTGAATATTTCAAACCACGTAGATTTTGAAGCTGTTACCGTAACATGAATTATCTTTTATTTAGACGTTATTATATTTATAAAAAATAATCAGTTACAAATCAGAGCTCAGTGTTGTTGTTGTTTTTATATGAAATTCGATTCGCTTCATAAACTACTATACTGTCTTTAATACATAAAGTAAAATCTCTGATACCCAAACTGATACGTTTGTAGACAAAACTTCAAGATATACCAAATGCTATTTAGGAAAACTTCTTAATTTATAAAATACCGATATTCACTTCAATGTGATAATACCTTCCCTATATACATGTTCAAGTAGATTACCATACATCAAACTTGAGGAACAAGTAATCCAAGTTTCTTTATTTTAGACATTACATAAGCATCTTCATACATTTGAAAACTAAACTTCCTGTCTTCCATTGTGCTCAGTTTCACATATCACTACCATACAGCTTAAAACTAATGTATTATCTTTAATATATATATATATATATATATATATCTGAGTAAAGATTTGAAAACTATCACACATACATAGGTATATTGTTTATCATTACAGAATAAACTTTGCAAATAAAACAAGCTGTATGTTCACCATACATTATCTCTGACAATGATTCTGTAACAGAGTAAATTTGTATATTCTTAAATTGTGTATAATACCACAGAAATCTAAACGTACATTCACAATATCTGACTTTTAAATATAAAACACAAAGTTATATAGATAAATTAACTTCTTGAAGGTGTAGTCATGTAGATACTTATAGAAATATCAGCATTGTTCATCTTATAATTTGGAAACTTTTTATCTGAAGATGAAAGTACTTTGACAGTATAGTAATTTTTGATATTTACAAATAACACAACAGAAATAAGTTTTTATATCAAAGAATAAAATATGACTAGTAGAGAAGGGAAACCCTTTTACATTAATTTTGTGATCGTTGATGTCACATGACAGTAAATTAGTGTACATAGTCCCTACGGTGTTATTTCTGCCAGTGTCACATGACAGTAAATTAGTATTCATAGTCACTACGGTGTTATTTCTGCCAGTGTCACATGACAGTAAATTAGTATTCATAGTCACTACGGTGTTATTTCTGCCAGTGTCACATGACAGTAAATTAGTGTACATAGTCACTACGGTGTTATTTCTGCCAGTGAAAAAAACAAAAAACGTTTCAAGCTAAATAAAAGTAAGAAACAAATACCAAGGTAATCGGAGTTTTCTTTCCTATGGATCTTTAAGAAACACTTATATTTAATTTAGATATACGATTACCTTTTAAAGTTACGTCTGAATATGTAAATTTATCGCCGATGGAGGACATATTGGTTCGCAATGTCGGCTGGAAAAATATCTTTTAAAACACTATACCTGATATTAGCGTTACAACATTTAGTTATGTAGTTAATTTTAGTTGAGACACTTCCAGCCAGCTGGAAATGTATCAGAGCATCTATTAAAATAGTATAACAATTATTAACTTTCGTGATGACGAGAAACCCACTTGAAGTAAAAATATATCTCATGACGGCTGGTATGGGAATTAATAATTACTAATAAAGCAGAGAACAACGTTTCGACCTTCTCAAAGATGTTAACCTGAATAAGACCTAAGAACGTTGTTCTCTGCTTTATTAGTGAATGTTAATACCCATACCAGTCGTCCTGAGATACAGTTATTAACTTTACATATGATATTTCAAGCTAGCTGGAAATATATCAAAGTATCAGTGAAAACAGCATAACAGTTATTAATTGTGTTAAAACTTTAGATACGATATCACTTCTTAATTGACTATTCAACATGCATACTACGCGCAACATCAAAGTTGTACTGCTTTTACATCTAATTAAAATAAGCTAACTTGTCTTGTCCACTATTTTTTTATATGTGGCCTGGCATGGCCAAGCGTGTTAAGGCGTTCGACTCGTAATCTGAGGGTCACGGGTTCGCGTCCCTGTCGCGCCAAACATGCTCGCCCTCCCAGCCGTGGGGGCGTTATAATGTGACGGTCAATCCCACTATTCGTTGGTAAAAGAGTAGCCCAAGAGTTGGCGGTAAGTGGTGATGACTAGCTGCCTTCCCTCTAGTCTTACACTGCTAAATTAGGGACGGCTAGCATAGATAGCCCTCGAGTGGCTTTGTGCGAAAAACAAAACAAAAAAAAATTTATATGCGGCAAACCATACAATTAAAACAAGTAACATTGATCTTGTAATGTTTTTATTTGTTTTATCTAATCTTTATATTTTATAACTGTTTGAGCTTACCAACTATTTTTGTACAAGTGAAACTTAGTAGGTAAAATATGCAACATATTTTGTTGAATCAAACAAAAATGGCACATTTCACATATCAAACTTGCATGGCTATTATTTTAAAAGAGGGGTTTTTCTCTATACTTTAACATATTCTTGTTTTCTTTTCATAAGCCATTAAAATGACGTATCTCACTTGTTTTTGTGCATTATAAATACTAGTGGTTACTCTCTCACCTCCGTGTTCAAAGGAAACCGCCTCATTGAGAACTCGCCGAGCCAAAGGAAGAAGGGTAGAGATGGTGACATTATAATTTCATAAAGTGTCACTAGATGGGGCGCAACAGGAGATGGGTAGAGACATAATGTTATCAGGAACGATTACGTCACAGTTCCACGAAGTGTCACCAGAGAGCATGTTGCTTAGGCGTGTTGCTAGATTACCAAAACAGGTAGACATGAAGTGGATCAGCATAGCCTAGCATGGCTAGATTTCATACAGTCAGTATAAAATACTAATTAATTCTATATTTAATCATACGTCTTGAAGTTTTATATGTCAACCATTCTGAAAAGGTCACTTATTTAACATGCACGTTTGACTTTATCTAAATATGTTTAAGTAAAATGTTTCATTCTACACGTGCTAATTTATAGTTTTATCTTACACGAATTTTGAAAGGATGGACAGTGTTACTGTGTATATTTAATTATGTTATAAGTAAAAACCATTATTTTAACAACAATTTTGTTTTCTATAGAATTTTGCTTCCGATATGTTTGTAGACTTACGATGCTAGAAACTAGGTGTTGATACTTGGTGGGCATAATACAGAAAGCCAATTGTATAGCTTTGTACTTACTTGCAAATGAGCAGACCTATTATTTTACTTTCACAAATCAATAAGACAACCTTACGTTGTAACATATACGTTATCCATTATTTGAATGAGAGCCTAATTCATTTGACTACAATTAAAGGTATTAATTAAAAGAAGGAATTTCTGTATATCCATCTATCTTCTATAAAAACTTCGTAAAATATGGAGACTGTCTAATCTATAAGACACTCTTAGAAAATATATCATACACACATGGACTCTGGACAGTATGTCAACCTAGCAAAACTTTAACTTTTAGAAAATATAAAGGTCGTTACGTAGTGACATGTGAGGGAAAAGTAAATATAGAAAAATAAAATATAAATTTGTTTTGTTTTATTTCGCACAAAGCTACTCGAGGGCTATCTGTGCTAGCCGTCCCTAATTTAGCAGTGTAAGACTAGATGGAAGGCAGCTAGTCATCACCACTTACCGCCAACTCTTGAGTTACTCTTTTAATAACGAATAGTGGGATTGACCGTCACATGGTAACACCCCCACAGCTGAAAGGGCGAACATGTTTGGTGCGAGGGGGATTCGAACCCGCGACCTTCAGATTACTAGTCGAACGCTTTAAAACACCTAGCAACGCCGGGCCAAGATATAAATAAGACAGAAAAATCCAATTTTAGGCAAAAAGCAAGTTCGGTACAGTCTGATGTGGTTGTTATTCAAAACCATTGTATGGCTCAATAAACTTGGGTTTTAGGCTGTACATGTCACATAGTTTTACTACAAGGAGAGGCAGAAAACTTTCATTACAATAAAAGTTAATTATAATACATTATTGCTATCTATATATTTACATTATATTTAATATTTAAAACAAACTTTTCAAATTATATATAAATTTAATATTCACTTTACATAACACTAAATCTGTATTGGTGCGTTTCGGTTATATACAATTTCTGTATTTACTTACTGTAATTATGATTGTCAACGTTACAAGATTTTTGCTGTATTTACATTATACATAATATTACAAATAAATGTTTCAAACTCTAAACAATCATTTTCTACACAAATTTAATGTTCAATGTATAATCTAATCTTTAGTTTTTGTATTTCACTGAATTTCAAATAAACATAGTTCGTTCACTTTACATAGTGTTATAAAATACTAAATATGTAATCACGATATTATGTTTTTCAATATTTGATGGGCCATTTCAATTAATGTAAAATTATTGCATACTTTATACTCACTAGTGTACCCGATATTTAGCTAAATGTCAAAAGCTCAAATACTTTCCGTCCTCTTAGAATAATTTTTCATAACGAGAGACATATTAAATTCTAATTTATGATATTTACATAAACAAATAAATGTGTGAGATGTCATTGTACACTAATGTCTAATTATCAATCTAAATATGTCATGTTATAATGTTTCATAAATGTTTCTGAACAGTGTTATTATATATTCAGATGAAATAGCACAAATAATGGGTCTTTGGTTTACAGATACAACACATGTTTTAGTATCTTTAACATTTAATTAATAAACTCTGTAGTAAAGCTTGTTAAATGTGATTAATCACTATTATAGAATAGCAACTTTTTACCACTTTCTCATAAATCTTTGAGAACCAATTTAACTAAACTTCATGCTACAGTAGAGATTAACTGCCGTAATATACGTGTTGTATCAAAAAAGAAATAAGAATAAACCTAAGCTGAGTGCTAGAATATTATATCTATAAGACATTCATTGAATTAATCTACTCTAGATTAAAGAATGAGCGTAATTGAATTTTCTATCTTCGAAAATGGATTAGTTGAATATATTGATTATACGCCCCAGCATTAAATACAATAAAATATGTGATTATTCTATCTACAGTAAACTGGTGTGGTGACTTTCCTTATTGTAATAAACACATCCTGATTGGTTAATCGCTATAGCTAAGTCAGATAGCACAACTGAATATTTTTCTGCGAAACAAAATTACTCTACAATAAACATTATTTATACGATAAGAGTTGAGGACAATCCAGATTTCGAGAATGCCTTGTTTAACTATTTAGAGTACAATACATACATTGGCTGACTATTCTAGGTGCAACAAGTGTAATACTTTCTAGATCTGTCTAATTAACTGAGTATTACTCGTATAACAAATTGACTAATTACTGTATTTTATCAATCATTAAGCACAAATATACACAGAAGCATTATTTATTTTAACTACAAAAACAATAATAATAAATACATCAAAACCCATTTCAACATAATATTTTCATTGTCGGTAATTTCCCCAATGGCAAAAACTTTAAAGGATCTTAGCAGATAAAAAATACAAAGTGTTTTTTGTCAGGTAAAAAAATAACTATAATAACTGATTTACATATGTAATGTATATGTGTAAATACAATGTTGAATCGTAAACTAGATTATACTATTTTAATTGATAAATATTCCAATGATAGTTGTTTCAACCCGTTAAAGAAAAAAGAAGAAATTCAAAATTAGTTTAATTTATACAATAAAATTAAACATAGGCCTAATAATTTCATTAAAAGTATTTAGAAGTTTTGCAACCTTTCACTCCTATTTGTTTTCTTCAGTGATCGAATACACAATTTATTGCTACTTATGCAGGCTTTTCAGAGATTTAATAGAACTTGAAATGGAAATTCAATTCACCGAAACACTTTCACTCTTCTGATGGTTTCTTCTACGTTCAGTTTATTTTTTATTATTCTTTCAGATGTTAAGTAAACTGACTTAAAAAGGTTTCCTAGAGAATACCGTAAAAGGTCCACACCGGAAAGACCACTTCTGTACTTTTTCCTCTCTGTCGTTTTTGTTTCCTAGAGAATACCGTAAAAGGTCCACACCGGAAAGACCACTTCTGTACTTTTTCCTCTCTGTCGTTTTTTTCTCCACATCTTGATATAAGTCTTTTTTAAATACTGGTAAATGATGAAAAAGTGTAAATCTTAGTTGTTAAAGTGGGAGAAATCGCAGGAGCTAACACTAAACAATTATTTCTGCCGAATGAAAGGATTGTGGATTTAAAAAGTGTGAAGTGTGAAAGAAATATGATCACTAAGGTTGTATTTTTTAACATGTTTGGTTGTCTCAGATGATCTTTTAGTATGAGCTGCCATACATATATATAAAAATGTAAGAATAATAGGCCTAAAAGCTTGAATGTTTTTAATACTTTATAGAATGAATTATCCTATTTCTTTTAACGAACTCCTATTTTTCAAGTTGTTATCTCTAGCTCATGCAATAAAATAGAAAAGGTTTGTTTTTGTTTTTATAAAAATAGTAGCACAGCTGCAAGAACCATATATTTCTTTCTCCTAAATCTCTCGGATTATATTTCAGGGTAAACATATTTTAATGTAATATTGAATCTTGTGGATTTAGAAACATTGAAGGAAAAGCAGCACATGTAAGCTACAACGCTGAGCCTCTATTAATGTTATATTTGCCATACTCTAAAACTCCTGTTCACATAATATGATATTTATTCGGATGTTACAACTAGTTAAATAGAATAATAAAGTTTGTTTCATGTGTGTTAACAAAGCAATCTTCTTGAGAAAAAAAACAACAACAATATATTATGTTATAATTGTACTGGAACAGATATTTGTAGAAGTTCTACATATTTCATGCCCTAATTGTACTGGTATAAATCCCTGAAGGATACTAACAACACGTCAATAACACGCTAGAACTGATTAATATCATCTTTGTAGGTGGCACCTACTTTGCTGCTATAATACTATTATAAAAATCTGTAAAAGCGTATATATAATTAAGTGTCAACAATCAATCAAACTTGGAAACCAAACAAAAATTTTCTTAAGTAAAAATATTAAGAGAAATAATCGGTTTCTTATCCTTATAGAACTTTACACTGCAACTGGCGCAACAAATTGGTAGAAGTATATAGCGTATGACTGTTGTTTTGTTTTTTCTTAATAACTAAAATTCTGAATTTACAAAATGTAACCAATAAAAATTGATAGAATTAAAAATTCAGTAATGTTTAATTTCTCTCAAAAGATGACGCAGGTTGTTTGTTTGTGTTTTATTCAATGCAATTATATAAATTAATACGGAATCTTCAGTTTAATCATAACGGCTATGTTGCACTTAATTTTAGCCATTTTTAGTAGGAACATGCCACTTTAAAACTATAAATATATATATAAACTTTTTTATCAGGCTTTGCTAGCTGTTTGAAATTTTTCAAACCAAGGATTTAAAATACACTCGAAATATTTTTTCCGTTGAAGTTACATTTCTCTGATAAAATAGTGTACAAGTGTTTCAGAAAGCTAAATTTTAGCTATTTTATTAGCAATGGGAATTGTAAAGCAAACAGTAACAGAATAGGAATCAATGTACTATTAATTAATTTAATTATATTTTCTCTAAGTAAGTAATGACTCGATATATAAAGTCGAATATATATATATGTATGCTAGTAGGCTTAAATAACATTTTACATATTCTTTATTAAGTAAAACTTGCATATTTTTACGCATTCGGTGGACTTAGTAGGAATTCCGTTTTGTTTTAAGCAATTCACATTACGTGTGAATCTTGATATAAAAGAGTGCTGGTGTAAGAGAACTGAGTTCATATAATAGACATTAATTAAACTCGTTGTTATACAAGCAAGATGATGAAAAAAGACTTGAAGTTTCTTCGTGAAATATTTGTATATTTTATACAATCGTGAAACTCACGAGTCTGTAATATTTTTCTACAATTATGGTAAGAAATTTTTGCTACATGTTTTGATGTCAACACTTTAGTACTTTGTTCTGTCATGTTGTCCACGTGCAGTTTAAATATTTTGTTTTAATATATATAGCACAAATGTCCCTGGTAAATAAATAGCATATTTATACGACTTTATTACTATTTATTTTGTTACTAGTTTAGAACATTAAATAATAGCGTGATTATCACTGTATGTTTGTTTGACTTTAAGCATAAAGCTATACAGTTCATTATTTGTGACCTACCCAACACGATATTTAGTGTAATAAACCCTTACACTTACCACAAACCTTCGGGAGACCAGCTAATAGTTTGTTGTTTTCTTAGACAAAAGGCACACAATGGGCTATTCGTACTCTGTCCACCGCGGGAATCGAACGCTACAGTTTAGTGGTGTAGCTCTAAAAGCTTACAGCTGTTACATGAAAGGAGGTATAATTATAGTTAGTGTTTTGATTACAAATAATAATTTTAGTTTTACATAATCAAGAATATTTTTATGTCTACAATCATTGTTGTGTTGACGCTAAAGGCTTTATAATATCAAAGTTTCAGTCTCTTTTTTAAGACTGTAGTTGGTCCTATGCTGTTTTAAGCAAGTCTGCGCAATAAAATCATATGCACTTATGAACGTAAGTAATAACGTATTTCAAAAGATTTTGTTATAATAAACATTATGCATTGTAGTTTGTTCTTCGGAAATTATTTTCATAATATTATTATGATTATAACTGGCGCTGCTTGTTTACTGATCTCAAAGTCATACTGTCTTTACAATCGTGGTTAAAACCACGTTCTCATAAAATCTGAGAAACACATTTTGTTCCTAAAATTGTTCTTCTTTGTAAAGTTTCTGCTGATTTTTTTATCATGAACCTATAGGTTGATGAACGTAAATAATTAGGCAGAGAAAAATTTTTATTCCATTTTATTATACATTCATTTATTATGAAATTATTAGCGAAAATTGACAGATACGAATTATCCAATAAGCTGCCTGTTATCATAGTGTGATTGATAAATAAAGCTACGTCGTGAAATCACATCAGTGATATTTTCGGTAATTAATCATGTCTTGCCGTCATTGTTTAAAGTTTTATTTTAAGTTGAAAGCTGAAAATGTAGAACAAAGTTCTTCAGCTATAGTTTAATTAAATTATGCATATGGTATTATTGCTTAACTCAAACGCAACCATCACTAAAGTCTAATCCTCTTATTGCAAAATCTAATTGTGATGATTTGTAAGTGTAAATGGTGCCCAGAATTGATCATTTTAAGAAGCATTATAGAGGGGGTTGTGTGTGTAATATTATATTATTTTTAATATGCAAATCATCAAGTCACATGACAACTACGGCCTATACAAAGACACAGCGAAATGACATGTATCAAAACTACATTTTGACACTGTTAGTTGTTTTGTAGCTAATGAGATGGCGCCGAAAATTGATCATTTGTAGGAAAGTGTATGTGATAGCCCTCCCTAGGCAAAATATTCAGATCATGAAACTGTGTACAGATGGGGAATTTATAATTTCCAATACAAGTATATCCGTTATGTGATTATTTGCATTAGAACAGTTCTTAACGCATTGTAATTTTTTTATAAAGGTATGCTGCATATACTGAATTTAATATAGTTTAATTTACATATTTCTGTAACTTTAACTTAAAAGACACTGGCTTCATTTCGTACATTAAAATGTACCTTCTTTTTTATACTTTATGCAGAAGTATATAAGTACTTATACATATAGTTGAAGAGTTTTGAAAAATTAAACATGGAACCACAAACAACAGACTGTGATTTGTGTTTTGTACCTGTAACTATTATAACATCTGTTGTAGAAAGGTACTAGGTCCATGTGGTCAGTATGGTTTTCCCTTTCCTGTTACGTACTTCTACATGTAGGCGGGAAATAATGGACATAAATATATTGTTTCTAAAATGTAAAATCTAATCTTTTTGTTGCTTGTTTGGTTTTTGCATAAATTCTAACGTTTCTATTATTTATAAGATGATGTGTAGTTTTTCTCTTAACGAACCCCCCGGCATGGCCAGGTGGGTTAAGACGTTCGACTCGTAATCTGAGGGTCGCGTGATAGAAGTTCCGTCACACCAAACATCCTCGTCCTTTCAGCCGTGGGGGCATTATAATGTGGCTGTCAATCCAACAATTCTGTGGTAAAATTGTAACCCAAGTGTTGGCGATGGGTGGTGATGACTGGCTGCCTTCCCTCTAGTCTTACACCGCTAAGTTAGGGACGGCTAGCACAGATAGCCCTGGTGTAGTTTTGCGCGAAATTCAAAACAAACAGACAAATAAACAATTCTCTTAACGCTTCAATGCACTATACAACTTTCATTGTTAGCTTTGCAACAGTTTCTTTCAATCGGCCAGAAAACAATAATTTACTTATAACGTAAGGCCCGTTGATAATAAAATTTTATTTAGTTTACTTTAACTAAATACACCTGATACGTTAGCATAAAAATTTGACTTTCGCTTACTCTGGTAAAACACAAAAAACTGATAAAACACATTCTAAGAAAGGGAATCTAAATTGGATCTTATAACAGCAGGACATTTTTTTTGTTTGTTTCTTTTTGAATTTCGCGCAGAGCTACACGAGTGCTATCTGCGTTAGCCGTCCCTAATATACCACTGTAAGATTAGAGGGAAGGTAGCTAGTCATTACCACCCATCGCCAAGTCTTGGGCTACTCTTTTACCAACAAATAGTAGGACTGACTGTCACATTATAACGCTCTCACGGCTGAAAAGGCGAGAATGTTTGGTGTGGCGGGGATTCAAACTCGCGATCCTCAGATTACGACTCTAGCGCATTAACTTCCTGGCCATGCCACGCCGGACCAGTTTTTTTTACTCAGCTCAACGGATCAACGGATAGTTTTATGATTTTTAAGTGTTGCTTCTTAAATATTAGAGGGATTAAAGTCAATTTCTTTGTTCTTCTATCTGACTGTACAGATCGCAGAAGTAATTAATCTATCGAAAGTCGGCCGCTGTAATAGCTTTAATGTGGAATATTAGATTTACAAAGATTAATAAATTTCTCGAGTTTACTACTATAAAAGTTAAAATGGGATTTAATTACATTTGTATTTTTCTCCAATTGTAAATAAAAAAGCAGTTTTATCTTAATTGACGAAACGTCTTGGTTATTAACATTTTATAAAAATAAGATACGGTTAAAATCCTTCATCTAGATATTGCTTCCAGTAACGGTAAAGATTATATAAACGTTTAAATATTAGTTTTTCTACAATAATTTTTAAATTAAATATTATAAAATTGAATGTTTGTTTTGAATTTCGCGCAAAGCTACATGAGGGCTATCTGCGCTAGCCGTCACCAATTTAGCAGTGTAGCACTAGAAGGAAGGCAGCTAGTCATCACCACCCACCGCCAAATCTTGAGCTACTCTTTTACCAACAAATAGTTGGATTGACTGTCACATTATAAAGCTCCCACGACTAAAAGGGCAAGCATATTTTGTGTGACGGGTATTCGAACTCACGACCCTCGAATTACGATTCGAATGCCTTAACCACTTAGCCATGCCGAGCCAAAATTGGATGCAGTTCAATATTTGAACTTTGAATTTTTTTTTGCTCATTCTAAAACATTTTATATAATACGCTTGAAAACTGACTCAATAATTGCTTTCAGCAAATACACATAGAAAGTACAAAAATACTTTTTTTGAAATCTAAGTTGTTGTTTTTTAAAACGGTAAGTTCTATTTGTGAACAATATGATTAATATATTTAAATATTTTCTATTTGGTCTAGGCTAGGTAATTAAGGCGCTTGACTCGTAATCTTAAAGGTCACAGGTTCGAATCCCTATCGCACCAAACATTCTTGCACTTTCACGTTATAATGTCCCAGTTAATTCTACTATTCGTTGGTAAAATAGTAGCTCAAGAGTGAGTCCGGCATGGCCTGGCGCGTTAAGGCGTGCGCTTCGTAATCTGAGGGTCGCGGGTTTGCGCCCGAGTCGCGCCAAACATGCTCGCCCTCCCAGCCGTGGGGGTGTTATAATGTGACGGTCAATCCCACTATTCGTTGGTACAAGAGTTGGCGGTGGGTGGTGATGACTAGCTACCTTCCCTCTAGTCTTACACTGCTAAATTAGGGACGGCTAGCACAGATAGCCCTCGAGTAGCTTTGTGCGAAATTCCAAAACAAACAAACAAAAGCTCAAGAGTTAGCGGTGGGTGGTGATGACTAGCTGCCTTTCCTCTAGTCTTACACTGCTAAATTAGGAACGGCTAGCGCAGATAGCCCTCGTGTAGCTTTACGCGAAATTCAAAAACAAGTATACTTTGCGACTTCATTTCTTTATACCATGGCCATGTTGTTTTCTTTGTAGATTGACTTTACTGTCTTTATACACACTAATAATTAAATAAGTAGCCTTAATTTATTTCCTCTCTGGTTCTACAATGAATTATTCTCGTCAAATTGGAACTTAACTAGTACCTCGTACATTGCTCGACGAATCTATGAAAGTCACATTTACTGTCAGATAAAACCTACGTATTTTTATGTCTTGGATCAGGGATAAACATTCATTACGTTACTTGATGCTTGAGGGTAACATGTTTGCTCGTTAAACTTGTTTTATTTTTCAAAATAATTAGATCTTCCTGATACAGCAGTGATTAATTTTCAACTGTTGTCAGACTTTGTTTGATGGTTAGAACGTGCTTAAACCTTCTACGTCAATATTTTCAGTGAATGCAGTAATTACGAAGCTCTCTGGATTCATTATAAGCAAATTATCTGCCAGATAAGAAATTATAATATATACAATATTTTTCCCATGAAATTGTTGTGGCATATTCTTATGAAAATATTATGTGAATCTCGCACAGTTTTATTCAATATGCACACAAAATATTACAATGTATTACTTAAACCAACTTTTAACATGATTTGATCAGGTAGCTTTATTTTTCAGTCAACTGATTTCTTAAATTCGACTTTATTTTTAAATATATGGTTCTTTCCCCCCTTCTGCAGCTCAGCGACCACTCTGAAGGTTTATCACTCTAAAAAACCGTGTTTCGATACCAGTAGTAAACACATCACAAATAGCCCATTGTGTAGTTACTGCGTTACAATAAACATCTTTTTCATACAACGTACCTTAATATTCTAGAATTATTTCGCATTAGTCTTTCTTAACCTTTTGAAGTACAACAAACAATCATATTTAATCCATAGAACACTACTATGGATGGAAACCAAATAAAAGCAATAACTTATAAAATTTACAAATTACTTTTAAAAAATCAAGAACGGTTCTTAAAGCGTGTACCTGATATACGAACAACAGCAAAAAAGGAATACAATAAAGAACAAATGTGACTGGTTCCTGATGAAACGTTAAATTCGTCTTCGCCGTCATATGGATGATATACAATGGAAAGAAATTAGATCATTTATTTGCACACTTAATTTAAAATTATGAGAAGAGATATATTATTAGCATTCCAGTGATTGTATAATAATTCTACGAGTACTTTTTCTTTCTTTATAAGTATGTGTGTTACAAATAATAACACACTTTCAGTTACACGTGCCAATAGAAGATATTTGCCTTACAGTTACAGTGCACAAACAGGCGAGACCAGGTGATTAGGGCTTTGGAGGTTGCACGTGCTTTGTTGTTGCATTATTGTGCAGGACACTTTCTTTAGTTTAATTATATACATGCTTGCTGAACGCCAGCTAATATCTGAGGATTAATCTGCACTGGACTGGCATCACGTTCAGTAGAAATGTGTCACAACTGTCACCCATTTCTGCCCCGAGAAACCGGAGTTACGCGTCTGCCATATGTGCCTTTCAGGCACCGACAGCTTCACTTCTTCTTAACAGATTATAGTTATATGCAGGGATTATAACACTTCCAGACTTTTACTTGCTTTGATAAACTTTGCTTAAGTTTTGCGTTCATGTAATCGACACTTATTTTCCTAAAATAAATATGTATGTGGAATTCTTCTGTCTTTTTAAAACAATCAAATTGATTTTAATCAAAAGATAAAGTTGAAATTGTTGATAAAATGTGTTTTTCAATACACTGTGATAAAATATTTTTAATAAGTAATACACGAATATTTAAACTTACTTATTAATACCTTACAAAGATAGAACAGAAGTTTAATAACGAACTCAAAGTAATAAATTATAAAACGTAGGAACGTCTGCTGGACTTATTAAAGTTTTAATATATTAGTGAAGAAACTTTATAATATGCTAAAGGTAATGCACAACCAAAAGGTAGAGATGTTATAAAGCTTATTAAACCTTTTATGAATCAGGATAAACTTTGTAACTACTCAACTTAATAACTAAAATAAATAGGGAAGTTTTGCAAACTTTATTAAAACTTGTATAAATTAGGATAGCAGTTTTATAATATATTTGGTACTTTGAACATGAAGAGCATGAAGTGCATAGCAAGTACTAGCTGGCTAACTCAATGACCCCAAGGTTAAGGCAAACTCATACCTTGTTTTGCACTGTTGATCAAAGAAAGGGCAACCATTCTAGGCACTTACTTTAACCGAATATTGAGACTGACTATCACACTTATTACTTTCGAACAACAGCAGGTGCGGAGCGTGTTTAAGCGTCATATCATTGCTTAGTTCTTAAGCCTTCTAATCTGTAGCTCTGTAATATGTTGAATCGCAAGTGCATTGTTATTTTGGGAGTTAGAATACATTTTGATATAGTCACACAAAAGGCATACTTGTAGTTTTTCACTGGATGATTAGAAAAAAAAAAGCACATTTTGTGTTTATATTTCTGTTTTAGTCCTACGTCCACCTAGATTATTTGAGCCTTCCGCATTTCAACAGTGTATTTGACGAAATATATACTGCCAGCCTTGAATAAAATATCACTCGTTTATCTCCTAATAAGGAGTTATGAATACTGGATTAAAGTGGAAGATATTTTCAAACCATCACCAGCTTTACATTATAGTATTAAAGGGAAAACTTTATTTGACTCCTGTACATATAACACTATGAAGAACAGTGTTGAAGCTGCGAAAATACCCTCATTCTCCGGAAGTCAAAAATATAAATAAAATATTACGATATTTCTAGCCTGGTGGTGCTTTGAATATTTATATATATAATTATTACGCTTGAAGAGATCATGCCTTTATGTACACGTACACACACACCTAGATATATATATTTACGTCTAATTTAGTTGTACAGGGCAGCCCTCAGAGCAAGCCTTGTTGAATTTCTAATAACTCACGAATTACTTAAGTAATATTAGACATGTCAGGCAAAAATATTCAACTCTTTAAGTTATATTAACAGAACACGTGAGAAATCCAAGTGTACTTATACATGCCTACTAACTATCAGAGAGCATACCTATAAACAAATATATGTTGATAACAGAAGTATGCTTGCAAATGTTCTTTAAACTTTATGAAGGTGAATCTCAAGC
The DNA here is from genome assembly GCF_004210375.1 of Tachypleus tridentatus. Classification (NCBI taxonomy): domain Eukaryota; kingdom Metazoa; phylum Arthropoda; class Merostomata; order Xiphosura; family Limulidae; genus Tachypleus; species Tachypleus tridentatus. The sequence continues at coordinate 57,934,088 of NC_134825.1, forward strand.
AATGAATGAGAGTTATCTTCCTACAGAGACCAACATTAGTAAATGATATATTTATAAATGTCTTTTTTTATTCTATAGAATATGTTACTAAATCTTAATTAACTTAGATATATATGTATTTCTTTTTATTGTTTAATATGAAATATCCTCGAAACTGTTGTCCACAGTTTCAGAAACCTCATTAGTAGTAGAAATATGTTTATTGATTTTTAATTTCGTAGTTACTGAGTGCTATCCATCGCAGTTCTAAGCTATACCCTGTTCCACGGCTATAATTACTGTCCATTTGTGTTGCTAGCCTAGTTAGTTTTTACAACTGTAATTACTACCCATTATTTTTTTAATCTAGTTCGCTTTAAACTAGAACTACAACCCATTATATTTCTAACCTAATTAGGTTTTGCAGCTATAATTACTACCCATTGTGTTTCTAACCTAGTTAGTTTTTAAGAGTTATAATTACTACCCATTATATTTTTAACTTCATTAGTTTTTACAGGTATAATTACAACCCATGATGTTTCTAGCCTAGTTACTTTTTGCAACAATAATTGCTATCCATTTGTGTTTCTATTTACTTTTAGCCAGTGGTCCAAAATAAGAGTTCTTTGTATTAAACTTATCCCTACTCGGAGGCGTACCGATATGACACCCTGCTTACTAGTTTTATTTCAGTCTAACTATATTCGACAACCAACATATGAATATCAATCATAGTATAATAGAAATGTATAGTCCTGGAGTCGAACTCTGATCTGCAGACATATATTACTAACAATATATACAGATGTGTAAGGTCGTAACGTAGTAGGTTCCTTTTAATCACTCGATAAAAAACGGCGCTTGGTTTAGTCGACGTTATAACAAATTTATTTATTTAGTCTACGATCAGTTTCACGTGTAAGCCTAACTTCAAATACGGAACTGCTACTACCGTGATTATTAGAGGACTAATATACAATAACAACAGAAATCCTGATAGTGTCTTGTGTACTCTTGGCTTACAAATTATTTTACTTGCAGAGTTTCTTTGCTAATAGACGCGATAATTGGCATCTGTCATTGTCAGTTTGGGTCGACAAATTATAGCTTTAGAACCAGCGTCAATCATTACATTGCGAGGTACCTTATCAACTATCCTTGAAGTCGTAGTTGATTTTCCTCAATTATTTATCTCATTTGGGGTAGATAGAATAGCAACATACACCTAACTAGTTACAGTTTGCTTTTTTATGTCTGGTTAGCTCTTTGTTGTTCCTTTGGTCTACCTAGGCTCTCAGTCACATTATCAGGATATTGTCTTCTTGGTTTAATAGCAGCTGTCGAATCCTTACCATCTCAGCTGTAATGGACATATTTCCCACAATTATAACATTTTTCTATTTTTTAGTATCCTCTTGGAGAAGCTAGTATTCCATAGAGAATTTATTCCACAGTTCCTTGCGATATGTTCTTTTAACTTACACTTAAAACTCCTATCTTTCTTGTGGTCTATTTTATCCATTCTAGGTAACCTGTATGAATTATTCTTTTAGTTCTATTAACGTATAGTAAGGGAAGTTAATGTTTCAGTGCTGCCTGTTGTGATAAATTTATAATTTCGAGAAGGTGTCTTTAGTTGTTTTTTTTTTTTAATCTGTGACTTTAATGGATTCAGATTTTACCACCAACTGCAGATATTCCTTTAAATAATTACATCTACTTGGCTTCAAATAATTTTCATATTCTTGTCTGTTCTGCCATCTATAAATTGGCCATGCGCCAATTAATTCATTATTTCACATACAGCATCCAGGTAGAATAATTGGGCAGGTCTTTCCAAGAAATCTTCTGCAAGTTTGGCTGAGGTCCCTTCTTTTTTCTATACACTGTTCCAGAACTTTTTGTGGTTATTTCATTCTGGTATGCCACTCTAAACCTACTGGATCAGATAGTTAGTTAGCAATGCTCGATAGTTGTTACAGCTATCAGCTACAAGCTACGTATTGTCATTAAAGCTGGTACTTTTAAATAGACAGCAGCATTGAATATCTTCTTGTTTATTATTCTACTCGTTTACTCTGGAACTTACTTCAAGCTAAGCCTTTCATGCTTCTCTTGGTACAGTTTCTTTACAGCACGTCGATTTCTTAAATAAGTTGCATTTCATAATTAGCCATATAAATTCTGGAATTGGACTGGATGATGTTATGGCTGAAATGGTCCAGGAAAACCTTGCGGTTACAGATGGAATAGTAGTAACAGGTGTAGACCACGTAGGTTCTCCTATTTCATATTTTGTCATAAATAGTGTTTTAAGTTGGTATTCTTAAAAACTTTAGATAGTAATGTAGTTATTCGAATCTTTATATTTACTGAATTCGTTTCTCAAAGTTTTTACCTTATTGTTAATAAGTTTTACTAAAGTGATCTGTTTGGGTAGTTCTTTTATTTTGTCATTATCACTTGTCCGTTCATTTTTTGGTATTTTTCTCTATACTAAGTTGATGTATTTCTATACTTTTTCAATATTATTGTTCTGATCGTTCTGCATTTCTTTTTTAAATATTACGTCTCTTTTTTTTAATTTTTATCTAAAATTCCTCTTTCTTCTTAATCATCAATCACTTTACATTAAATCACTTTACATTTTATTATTTTTTAATCTCTTCTTTCTTTTAATTGGTTAATTTCCTGGCTTTTTCTTTGTCATAATATTTTAATCATTTGCTAATTTCTTGCCCACGGATGACTCAGCAATAAGCCTGAAAGCGTAGAATGTTAAAAATATGGTTTCTGTACTAGTGACGTGCCCAGTATAGGTAGCTTTTTGTGTACCGTTGTGCTTACAAATAAACAAATAAGTCTGTTTCTTCATTTAACTATTTCATCACCCCTAATAATACTTTAATCTCTTCTAATGATCGGGTTGTTACGATGAAGTTTCGTCAAATTTCTACTTTATTTTCACCAAAATAATCCCACTTCTGACTTAAATGATGAAAATAACTGGCTTTGATTTATTGTTTGATAAAAATAATGCGAGTTTCGATGCACACAAGAATGATAAATTAATTTATTTCTTTATTACCATTTGCTACAGCCACTTTCACCTGTAAATCTAACTTCAAAACAAAACTTTATAAGAGGTACTACCGCAAGTCTAATACACTAATAACTCTTCAGCAGAAATTCCAAGGCTATGGTAATTAGGCCTAACTCATAAATAAACTTACTTATGTAATTTTCTTGTTAATAGACGCAATAATTTTTAATACTAAATTGTAAGTAACTTTTCTGACATACTCATTTATACTCATTAATTTCCTATTTATTAACCACTACTAATCATTAACTGGTTACTCACCTTAATAGACAATACACTCTTCTTTATAAATATTTTCCAAAATCACTAGAGTCTTGAAGTAATCGAAATAAAATGGTCCTTCTAGCAACCATCTAAACTAAATCATTAAAAATATAGTCTACAGAAAAACAAAACTTCAAGAGACAACAATAAGCGTGTGGTCGACACTTATGGTAAGCTAACTTGTATTTCTCATGTACTATTTGGCTATCTGTACTTGTTTTGGTTTGTTTCTGTCCTAAACTTGAGGACATTTTTCTTAACGTTGTATTAGGTGCCGACAAAATGCGTTATTATCTTCTGCACGCTTGGTTCAGTACAACCGGTTAACTTTCCGGAATTTTTGTTTTTGGTACTTGGTTTTCGGTTCATTTATTTGGTTTCTATGACATGTTGAAAGTTAAACTTTTCTTAGAAAGACTTGAAAAATCAAGCATTTTTTAAAATTGATTTCAGATGAACTTTTTATTCAATAAATATAGAATATCGATACCATAGAATTTGTTTTTTAAATCGCATTTACTTAAAATGTAACCATCACATGTAGAAATATTTAAGAAAATCATCACCACTATGGTTTTAATTTAAAAGTTTATAAGTTCAATTCAGTTATCATTTTTATACGAAATCGCGATATTTACTTTTTTTTTTAAATTGAGTTTAGACATAGTTATCGCAATATATTCTCGAATAATAACAAATATTCATCCTAGCAGTAATTTTTAACACTTGTTTGGTTTTGAGTAATGTGATTTTTATCTAATCGTTGTATCCACCTCGGGGAAATCGAATCCAAGATCTTAGCCCTAAACTTACCGCTGTTCCACCGAGTAATGGGACTTACTACTATAAACCTTAATTATTACGATCAAATACAGTAATGAGTTGATCAATGATAACAAGTATTTGTATTATTAACTCAACCATTAGCATCGTGTTTATAAAACAGTTTTGACCTGATTTATACTTCTTACATAGATAACTGTTTACACAGTATGTTTTGAAAGGTCATCTAAATACAAAAACAGAATATTCGTGGCACCTAGAGCACAGATGTGTAATATAAAAACCATTGATTTACTGTAAAATAAATGCATATATTATATATAGATGCAGCCCACTATAAAAGATTACTGTTGTTCCGTGCAACATATGATTAAACATTGAAGATCGTAAAGACTTAAAACAACTGAAATTTCTTATTTAAGGGAAGAAGTAAAAGCTCGTTTGTTTTATATTTTCTAAGTGTCAGGAAGTAGTAAATGATTCGTTTTATAGAAGCGATCCAAAACTGTTCTCTAATTTGGAACTATTTGAGAAGTACTCCAAAGATAAAAAGAAAATTGTAGTAATTCATCACATGAGTGCTTGACAAGAAATGAAATACGTTCGTGGGCGGCTTGACTTCTAGAGCTACTAAGGTTTTCATAGTTGGATGTGTTTTTTTACTTGCGTAGAAAGAAATTTCCGGATCCTAAAATTGTTTAAGCAAACCTACAAACCATATTAATGGTTGAATCAAATATATGCGCTATATAGATTTTTAATCTTAGAACTTTTCATATAACGTTCCATTAAAAAAGTGCAAACATCTTAAGCCGCCGTTTACGAGTACTTGGAATTTCTCTCTTGTGAAACATCAATAGAAAAAACAGTTTATTTTGACAAGAAAACAAAACAATACTTTTAACGTCAAGGGTCTAATTCTCACAGAGTTTGGTTTGGTATCACAAAAAAAGCATTTTTTAGTTGAAAGTAACGACATTTGTTCTTAAACACAGAAGATAGGCTGAAACATTATAATGTAATATCGACTAAGCTATAAAGTGACACTAAATAATCCATTGTCACAAAATTATATGTTCTCGCAAGCACGCCATTGGTGAAAAAATTAGTATCTGAGGTAAACTGAATTTCTGTGCACGGATATTTAAACTAAATTTTTTTTTGAAGTAATTTAAGAAAGACGAGAAAAAAAAAACAATAACAAAGAGTTTCAGGTCACTGAGACTTTCAAAATGTCTTTATACAGGGTGGCCCTTAAGTCCCTACCCATCCATATATTTTATGTGTCCAGTGTATCTGTGTGCTGTCCATCATTCTCGCTCCATAATATTATGCGACGCCATGTTCTGTGAGACATTTTCCTCAACATGGGCTTACATTGGCCATATTTTTCTGAAAATAAATAAACAAATTTATAATACATGCGTAATTGAATATGACATTATAACATATGGATGGGTAGGGACTTACGGGCCACCCTGTACACTTAAAATCTGCCCTATTTGCTCCCATTCTCATCAAGACTGTGTTATGGGTGATTTGTTTGTTTCGGTTGCATAACCAGGATAAAACAATTTTGTGTGTGGTTTCAGTAATATACCTGTAAATAATTATATAAATGGCAGTCAAGATCTAAGCACAAGAATAAGATAATTGTTAAGTATCTTAGTTTTTCATTTAAGTTGCGTCCTTAGCATTTTATGCCTAGATAACTGGAAAATTAAAACTGAAAAATGCATAATTCTGTTATTAATCTAAGAAAGTGTTTTGGTTTCATATCAAATTAATTAAAGTTCTTTAAGTTTTATATATACACCTTCACAGGGATTTATTCAATAGAACAAGATATGTTTTTGTTTGTTTGTTTGTTTTTGAATTTCGGACAAAGCTACTCGAGGGCTATCTGTGCTAGCCGTCCCTAATTTAGTGGTGTAAGACTAGAGGGAAGGCAGCTAGTCATCACCACCCACCGCCAACTGTTGGGCTACTCTTTTACCAACAAATAGTGGGATTGACCGTCACATTATAACGCCCCCACGACTGAAAGGGCGAGCATGTTTGACTACGGGGATGCGAACCCGCGACCCTCAGATTACGAGTTGCACGCCTTAACACGCTTGGCCATGCCAGGCCGAAACAAGATATGTAAAGAACAGCTTTAGCTTAGCAGAAATGGGCGTTTCTAAAGTTCCTGTGTAAAGAAAAAAAAAATTTTTATTCTTAAAAGGGCGCAAGTATAACGCAAACCTGTAATTTCTCCTATCTCATCAACTTATGTGAGGTGAATAAATTTATTCATGGTATTATAATCTGAGATCCTTAAAAAAAATTAATATTTAGGTATCTTGTCTAGAGTTGCACTAAATTAGTACACGAGCTTAAATGAATTCTCCAGAGAGTTATTTTTTCATACTGTATGCAAATCAAACGTTACATTAAATATATCTCTTCAGTATTTGGAAAATGCTTAAAACGTGATCGGTGGGAGGAGTATTCTGTTCAAGGTTACTACGGCTCAGCTACTGCATATTCTTGTTCAGCTTGTTTAGAATTAATCATAAAGCCGCACAATGGACAATCTGTGCTCTGCCCACCACAGGCATCGAAACCTGATTTCTAGCTGTTTGAGTCCGTAGACATACTGCTGTGCCACTGTAGGGCTTCTTGTTCACTTCCACTCATTAGTTCTTAGAATTAGTGTTTAGAGCCATTTAACCTGGTTTTTGAAGAAATTCAGGACTTGGAGAGTGTTATGTGACCTATATACGTGTTTATGTTTTTAATTAAATATTAATATTAGTGTATTATATGTGTACCAAGTTTCAGTAAGCTAGCCGACCATCAAGTTAATTAAAACTCTTTTTGGATTCATGTGAAATATCACGTAAAGTATGGCCCGGCGTGGCCAAGCGTGTTAAGGCGTGCGACTTGTTATCTGAGGGTCGCGGGTTCGCATCCCCGCAGCCAAACATGCTCGCCCTTTCAGCCGTGGGGGCGTTATAAAGTTACGGTCAATCCCACTATTCGTTGATAAAAGAGTAGCCCAAGAGTTGGCGGTGGTTGGTGATGACTAGCTGCCTTCCCTCTGGTCTTACACTGCTAAATTAGGGACGGCTAGCACAGATAGCCCTCGAGTAGCTTTGTGCGAAATTAAAAAACAAACATCACTTATGGTGGCCGGAAGTAACTAGTAGTAAACGTGCCGGAGTGTAAATCTCAGGGTCAGCGGAAACTTGCTCTATCTTTAGAGCCATGGATACGTCACAACAACAAATATCTAATTCGACTAAGCGATTAGAATATTCAAAGCGTTTATAGTGGATGCCGTTGACTAAATGCCTTCCATCCAGTCTATCAACTCAAATCTAAGATCGGCTAGTGCAGATAGCTCTTATGTAGCTGTGTGAAAATTGTTAAAACATATAAACGAGCATAAAAGAATAAGAGACTTTACATAAGAACAAAATGAATACCCAGAACGGAAATGATTGAATAATACATCATTATACGTTATTCATGATGTGCTAAAAACACGTAAGTCCAAGTAGTCTTGATAAAACTGAAATAGATACCCTTATTATCTGAGCGCTTTCGAAAGGTGGACCTTTCTTCTTCAGGGGCAACCTGGAAATTCCCAGTATAATTGAAAGAGTGATATATAAAGATTTAGTTTAGTTACGTCATAGAGGTCAATGGACTTTCCGGGAATTATTTATTTCTCTGTGTAGTCTTGTAAGCTTCTCATTTCCGCTGCAATGTAGTCGATACCGATAATGTACATGAAAAGGTGTTGGTAGTATTTTAACTTTGGAATGGATAAAATATACATGTATTTGTAAAAACTGTGCTTTAGTGTTTAAGTAAAAAAAGTAAAGATAACACCTGGAGAGAGATTGAGAAAGATATGTTATATAAATCAATTTATATAAATCAATTTATATAACAGGAAAAAAAATTAACCTTTGATATTTTATGAAAACGTAAGTGAAGAACAAAGTTATTGTTTCTATACGTCATCAATTTCACAATAAACATTTCTAAACATAAAATTAAAACTCTTCATTATTTTCCAGGAAAGTACTTAAAAACTAGATAAAAGTTGAATCGAATAGTCAGAATTGCATTCCATTCAATATTTTGTTTGCTTAAGTGTAAAAAATAGGAAAACATCCATATTCTATCGGAAATTTTATAACGAATATTAAGCCTACTGGCTTCTATGTTTCACCAGCTTTAGGTGTTAGAAATTAAATAAGTTTGATAATTTTCTTCATTAAAATTCAGTTGTTTAATTTGCATATTCAAAGCTGTTTTTGAAAGTAAATTCGCTCATGGTTGACTTTATTAGAATATTCTGTGTTAGTTGTAATTAGTTTCACTGAAACAACTTCCAATCAGAAAGCCAAAAGTTTATCTTCCAGGATACTATTGACAGTAATAACTTGATACTTTTTAAAATAAACGTTAGTACAGTTCTTTTTATCTTGTTGTCATTAAATTACACTTTAAATCCAAACAAAATTGAAATTTCTTAAAAACTTTTCAAAGTTTTTATATGATTTATATGATTTATCTCTAAGCCGTTAGGCTTGATAAGCTTGCAAACCTCTATCTCTAGCATGATTAACTGATTTTTTAATTACATTTGGCATTTACGTAAGTTAATTTTATACTTTATTGTTAGCCTAACTGATCTTTATTTGATAATTTAATTCACAGGTCACATACATGCATATGATAATCATATCATATCACAAAAGCATGTTTTCCAAATGTTTTGCATGTTGCAATAGCCTCTTTCTGAAAGTCCGCAAAGTGCAATTGATATTGTAATAACTTACGTTGATGTATAAGATCATCAAAATATGAAATTGATTTGACATTAAAATGTTTTCTTGCATTATACTGATTGTTGTAATAAGATGTATGTGATCAATGCGTGAATAACTTTATAAATGTTCCTTTTACGACTTTGGTTGCGTTCTTCTTTTTTACAATCAATTTAAAAGGCGCAACAAATATTTTCTCCAATATTATATTTTCTACTTGATAAAGTTAGTAAGCGAGATATATAAATTCATGTACTCGAGATTCATTCATCATCATCCTGCTGTTTAAACAAGTGTAATAAAACATATCTCGTATACTATTGTATGACCTTTCTACGCATAATATGCCCATTTCTTATCGCTTGATATTAGTTCACAGAAACGTGGATCATTCGCCGGCCCAGGGACGAGTGTAGTAAATTCCATTGTTTGTGTTGAATATGATGATGAAATTCTTCAAGAAATTAAAAGCTTTTGTGTATGGGAGTCACACTCTCACTTCTCTGACATACTTAATAAAATGATAAGGGCGATAAAGAACTCACGGCATTTTAGAGTATGTACGAAATTGCATCCAGTTTTAAAGGATTCGTTAAATAAATCAATAAATTGTAGCACAATTCTCTTAAGCGCATTGCAGTTAGATTAAAACTTGAAAAATAAAAATTCTCAGATTGAAAGTTAAGATGTAAGCTATGTTCAAATACCAAGATCATTCGACACTTTTAATCTTCTAATGATATTGGATTCCTTGTGCTAATATGTTCTGCATGGCTTGAGTCCTCAGATCTCGCTAATCTCTCTCAGCAAGGTGAACACACTTGCACTTGTAAGATGTTTAACTTACCTAAACTTCCCAACAATGCACTCTTTAAAAAAACAAACAAATGACAACTTATTTTCAAATACTTTTTGAAATACTGTTTTAATTATGTTTGTAATACAATGTATAGGTTGTTTACTTTTTGTGTTATTATTTTTTCAATACAACTTAATTATTCATATTTCGAATGAAAGTTATTTTTACGTATTATAATTTGTATTTGTAGTTGATTTGTTTTTGTTATATTTTATGTAAAAATCAATTACACATTTAAGTTTTATACGTTGTTGTTTGTTATTAACCACAAAATTACAGAAAGGGCTATCTGTACTCTGTCCACCATAGGTATTGAAACTGGGTTTCTAACAGTATAGGTCTGCAAACATACTGCTGTGCTAGTGAGAAGCAATTTTATGTTTTCCTTCTTGGTATATTACCTCGCAGATAGAAAACATTATTCACGAAAGAAAAGACTAAACAGAACGTGAAACGCCATCTTTGAGTCGAAATATTAACAAATATTCTCTGCATTATGAAATTACAAAGCCAGAGGTAGACATTTGTTAATTTTCAACGATTTATTTGCTTGTCTTAGTGTAAAGCTACACAATAGGATAGCTGCTCACTGTTCACCATGGGGAATTGAATACCGGATTTAGCGTGTTGTAAATCCGTAAACATAGTACTGACACTCTGGGGAACAATTCACAAATAGGCTGTGTTTAAGTGCCTCTTATTTATGCAAGTTTAGTAATATTTACAGAGTGAAAGGTTAAATAAACTTCACTGTAAGATTTGAGCATATTCATCTCTTCTTTAATGAAATTGTTGTGTAAAATTAACAAATATGACTATAATATTTCATATGTAATGGAAATTAGCGTCGCTAATAGTTGACATGCGTTGTTGTGAGGGAAATGAAATATATGCATTGCCTAATACGATATCTTACTAATGAAAATAAATATTTTACTGCTCACTCGTTCCAACACTTGAACTTCGCACCCTCACTACCAAAGCAATTGATTTTCTCTGCAAACTGACAATGAAATTGCTCTTAAGTTCTATTAGGTGGAGTAATTATTAAAAGAAAAACACGAATTGTTCAATGATTGTCTTTTTGTAAATGCTATTAAGTTTAAGACTAATTAAAGCAGAGATAATGGGTAAAAATCACATAAGATAGTAAATAAAAATAATCTAAACAAAGTGAAGTCTTTGGTCTTTCTAAATCCAAAACTAAATACAGAAAAAAAAAGATCACATTAGGTTTCAGTTAGTTCTTATACAACTAGTCAGTTTCTTAGAAGGTGCTAAATGTTAATCTGCGAATAACGAAAGTGAGTAGAGGCAACTATAAATGTAAGTAGAATGAAAAAAATATATAACTTTCTCAAAAACAGTGTACTAACTCTAATTAAAACATACATTCAAATAAATAGTTTATTAAACGTTCAAGGTGTTCGAGAAAATGTTTTTTTTTACTTGCACAATACTTAAAATTAGACTATAAAAGTTTTGAAAAAACGCTACTGGTTTCATAACAACCAAATGTGATCTTCCAAGCATACCATACAAACTGATTTAAAAATATACTACAAGGGTTACAATTATGGAAAGAGTGATTAAAACAATTACAAGATGAATTACGTTTTTTACAGGCACTTAAATATAAAAGAAACTGTGTCTAAGAATATTTATGAGACAAAGCATAATGATAAAGCTTAAAATGTAGGATATACTTAAAATACTAAATCCTGTTATAAACGAATCTTCATACGTAACAGACTCAGTTTGAAACCCTTTCACGTAACTTTCCAATAAACAGATAATTAATCTGTTCTTCATACAATCACCAGATAATTAATTTGTTCTTCATACAAAAACGCAAAGATCTAGAACTTCCCCTATGAATGTATTACTTCGACAGGCCCAACTTTATTATTACATAAACAGGACCTTGTATCTACTAAGATATTTTTATCTATTTTTACGATTTTATTATGCTACTTATATGCACAAATGATTTATTTAAAATGTTAATATAATTATTATTTTTTTCTCCGTTTTCTTCATGGTTAACGACCACAATGCTGCCTTTAATGAACACATATTAATATTGTTTTTCTTATCACACTTCTCATTAACAGTTAAACTATTGTCTTTAGTTTAACTTTCTTACTATGCCACTTGTAATGACCAAGCTACTACCCTAAGTGTAGAATTTGTAAAGAATTGGCGTTGTCTTTCTTACAATACATCTACTGATAATAGCCAATACTTTTTCTCCTTCATCAATCCATTGAAAGCCTTATATCTTTTCAATTGATATATTTTGCTTTCGGTGTAACTGCATATGTTTTTCTTTTTCCATTAAAGATAAAAATAAGGTTCGACGTTGTTACCACTATGTATTTATTATTAGGTGTCTGGGTTTTATCTGAACCCGGTTATTTTGTATTTCTATTATAAAACATCAATTAATTACTTTCCTAATGTGAAAACATTGTTAGTAGGAACAAGAGATGGTTTGACGTCGATCGTATATTATATTTGTAAGCTATATGGACCCTAGTTACTTTAATTGAGAGAAACGGCTCTCTTTCCTGCTATAAGATTCTCGTATCACTAGACAAAATGAGAGCGAAAACAGTTCGCCGACGTGCAGTTCAAATGAAGTCCCATGTTGCTTCTAATTTGGTTCCTGGACACTGATGGATGATGGAATACGGTCACATACTCGGACATCAAATGCTGTTTTCTCTCCTCGTGGAAACTGACCATTAAAGTAGAGCTTTTTTTTTTTCTTCTGTCATCAGAAAGCCAGAACAATGGAAATCACCCCATTACTACACGACATCCTTATAAAGTGAATTATTGGAAGTAAGAGGGAATAACCAATAGAAAATTTCACTTTTATTCTTCATTTAATTTATACTTTGTTTCATGTGCATGTTATGCAACCGTTTAGCGTTTATATTTATCACAGACTTTTTATATCAATTTGCATTTCTGATTCAGATTTAAACTTTCTGCTATTTCCTTCAAATCTTATAATTCCATTAATAAAAGTATCGAACAGAATAATGAAATCAACAATACATTTCTTAACAATGAAAAACGCTTTTCTGGGAAACAGGAATTAGTGAGAGTGCATGAATCAAACAACTAATTTTTATGTTTCTTGCATTACATTCTTTCTTTAATATTAGTTTCGTTAAGGTGTTTAATATACATATAATGTATTTACCTAACTCTCATATCATTATTATTTTCCATTTATTATGTGTATACATTACGATTACTAGCTTGCATTCTTAGCTTATTATATAGATAAAATCTAGCCTAAACCTCTTAACTGCGTGTCGTGAGCCACTTGGAGTTGGGGCCGAAAATATGGATAAGAGCAAGATTACATTCTAATCATTAAGCAATATTGGTTGACGACATTGCATATTTCTAGGTTTACTGCTATTTCAAGTCAGTTACATTATTTAGCAGGGTTAATTTTTTTATTTTGTGTAAATGGTTTACAATGACCAGAAGTTACAAAATTTTGTTATTCTTTTTCATTCGCAAACTAATGAATTTTTAAAGCATATCCTATGTAGCTTATAGAATATTCTATATCAACTATTTCTTCAGTAGAATTCATAACTTTGTGAATATATTAAAATCGCACAAACATTGTCTTTATGGTCAATAAATCACAGTTTTATGAACTAAAATGATTTAAATTATCACAATAAAAACTACCACCAACGTTTGAAATAAAAACGATGATAAAATGAAATTGATCTTGAATTTACTAATAGACCAAGTTGATGAACAAGTATTGTTATCCATAAAAAGGTAGTGTGCATATATTCTATAAGATAGGCATTCCGCTTTAGTAATGGACAATCTTTGCGTAATTTTAAATTATAATCATATACATAGTCGTTGTGATGTCAATACGGTGAATGGACATATATAAAAAGCCTTAGTTTACACATTCATACATACATGATTCTTAAACTACGAAAAATTAATTCACGCCTTACAATGCTTAGATAATGTGCCAAATGTAATAATTCTTTCTTTATACACACTATTTTGATGGAATGTGGAGGGACATATTCTGGAAACGGTTCCACGTGAAGCATGGATCATTGCCAAAGAACTTACCTAGTTTTGACATGACAGTGATACTGTATGTATATGCGAACATATACACACTAAACTTTGTTAGCAAAGCAAAGTCTCTGCATGTAATTAATTATTTTGGATACCAGAAACTGGAAGATTTCATTCAGGATTTAGAAACTAACTTGTAATTTTGTTGCAAAGGGAAACCACATTTAAAACGTCTGTACTCGATGGATGTTTAACTGCTAATTTGTAACTGTTGATAGTTGTATGTATCTTTAATAGCTTATGAAGACATTATTGAGTTATATCTCGATGCAGCATAAGTTTAACATGTGCATCGGGTAAAATTATATCTTGTTTACGTAAGGAAATTAAAATGAACATCTAATCGGAGAGTTGATGTAAATCTTCTAACTTAGTTCACAGTCGTACTCTGTGATTAACAAGTTGATTTATCATTAACTTGTAAATGAAGAATATGGTAAAATGGGAATAAATTAATTTTAATGAAGAACACTTAAGCAAGATCAAAAATATCCATAGTGTATATTAAGGCAATATATGAATAATGTTTAACAACCAATGTTTTGGAAAATCTCATAAGCGCGCCTCCTCATCGATTTTTGTTATGACAGATGGTACAAGTTAAATTAAAAAGTCAGAACTTAAGATGTAAATGTAATGTATAATAACTGATTGGTTGTAAGGTTTCACGACGTTAACGACATTAGAACATTTCTTATGTTAGGAACTGATATTATACTTCTCAAAAAAGTCTGCGATTATCACCAGCTGGTTTCATGTTTTTATAAGTCATGTTACATTACATGAAACTATGAATCTTATAGAAGAAGAAATCATTATTTTACAAATATTCATAACAAAGCAATAAAAACTAAAAAAAATAGATTATTGAAAAAAAAATCTTGTATAAAGAAGGCGTTTAGGTTACATTGGACAAATGAGTATGAATGTTGCGGTTTTTTCACACAGCGAGGTACTGTAGTTATTAGTATTTTTATCAATGTCTTTTATGATCTTCCTATAAATATGCCATTTAGAAATGTATCAAGAAAGGTGCTGACAGAAGAGTGACACTATTTTAGTTTGTCTTTCCTTTTGAACATGGAATGATAGATAAGCAAAGGTTTGGGTTTATTTTCAGTTTGTTTTAATTTTTCATATAAAAATTACTTTTCATGTATTTTCACATAGTCCTATTACATATATTATATATATGTTATGCAAAATTTTGTGGGAACTTTGATGAAACTATATTAGATTTATTCATATCATAAATTATGATGAATGCTTGGGTATATGAATTGATTTCATTCTAAGGTTCCATTTTCTTTTTAAGCTAAAGTAACTTTAGTTTGAAAATTTACAAAGCCTGTCTAGGAGATTCCTTTGAAAACCCTTTAGTTTGTTTGTTTATTTCAAAATTTTTGAACAAAGCTGCACAAAATATAATCGTTTTCCTAACTTGAAACTGTCAGTTATTTTTATAACATAGAATAACGGAACTTACTGTTTTAAGTCCACCCAGGACGTCAGTATGCGGGGATCATTTTAGCAGCAATAGTCTTGAAACAAATAAACCCTCAGATTTGATACCTGAGATGCTAACCATGCACAGTATGAAACGCCCAGCCAATATTGCTTCAGTGTTGTGACCTCTGATTTAGTAATGTGAGAGAACGTTGTTTTATTTTGATTTTATGTGACTATGAGGAGCAAGTCACTGATTCTCAAAACTTGTTTGTTTGTTAATTTCGCGCAAAGCTACACAAGGGCTATCTGCGCTAACCATCCCTAATTTAGCAGTGTAAGACCACCTATTGCCAACTCTTAGGCTACTCTTTTACAAACGAATAGTGGGATTGACCGACATATTATAACGCCCCCACGGCTTAAAGGGTGAGCATGTTTGGTGTGACGGGGATTACGATTCGAGAGCCTTAACCGCCTGGCCTCAAGATGAAGTAAATTATACTTCGAAACTTGTAGCACGTTTTCCTTTACACAGAGAAACGAATGAGGAAATAACTTTCTTGAAAAGTTTTCAGCATACTTTTAACATAACAGTGGTTTTAATTTGAAATAATACACCCTTTATCAAAAGAAGCTCTTTGAAGGCTTAATTAAAATTCATGTTGTTTAAACACACTAAATTAGGAAAAGTTAGTGATGTTCAAATATTTTGTATTAAGACTTGTTGAATAGGAAAAGTATATAGAAATAGGTGTTTGTTTGTGTTTTTCTTATAGCAAAGCCACATCGGGCTATCTGCTGAGCCCACCGAGGGGAATCGAAACCCTGATTTTAGCGTTGTAAATCCGTGGACACACCGCTTTACTAGCGGGGGGCATAGAAATAGGATAATACATATAACATTTTAATCACCAGGAACAGAGCGTTGTGTGTAGCGTGATTGTTGGGATTGATAAAAACTATACGAAGATTCACTAAGTCCAATAAAATACCTCAAAATTAATGGTAGCACAAAGACATAGGTGAAAAGAAACTCAGAAAGTAGTTTGTTGTGAAGCACAAAGCTATTAAAATAGGTCGTCTTCCCCCCCCCTTTCCCATTTACTCACACGTAAGGATCTTGAAACACGAAATTTAACATTACGAACTCTTGAACTAAATGCTAAGCCATAGGGAAGCTCAAACAACAGAGTCTTGTTTGTTTCCTTTTTTCTATATTATAGAGAATCCTATAAATACCCGAACCTCATCATAAAGGAGTCAAATTATTAGGATTTCACTATATATATTTGAGAGATGGAGTTATACTAGGACTTGATTAACGAAAATCTAATAAAAATAAAGGAATATTATTGATATTTTGTGCATTCTTACTGAAATAAAGAAAATAACCTTGAAAAGAAAGCAAAAACATCCAAAACAAATATATCTAAATCATTTGCAATAGATTTTGCATGTAACTCATTTGAATAAAGTAAAACTACATTTTTGAAACGTTGTACTTCTGCAAATTATTAAGCACTTAATTACTAATAACACCACACAGTACTAATTCAAAATACTTGTAGGTGGCTAGGACAAGGCACAAATCTACAGAACACAGTCTATGTAAATTAATCTCCTCCTCAATTACTTGTGCAATGCGATTCCATTTCAAATACTATTTTTATAGCTGTAATTCATAACCTGTCCGTTTTTATTTCATTTTTAAGTTATATGCTAAAATATAAATTCTATTGTGATGCATAACACTACAATCTTTCTTCCGAATTTTTTAATCTTACGGCCTTTCACAGCGAGATCTCCAAATTTCCTGCTCTTAATCAATACCGTTGATGGGTTGTGAGAACTGACAAAGCCCATCCGCTAAAGCACTTCAATTTTGCATTTTAGGCAGCTTTGACATTTCCTTAGATATTCAATGCTTTTCTCTCTTTTTCTCTTTCAATAGCTCTAATTCTTTTTTTTCTTTTATAAAGTCAGTTTTTTATATATTGTCGACTGTTGTTAAGAGACTTTTCGTTGCTTAAGTTCGGATCTCTCAACTAACGAGCTCATTTTGTCATGTTCGATTATTAGATGAGACTAGGAAGATATCAAAACTAGTGTTTTACAAAAACTTTTCATTAACAATGTGTGTGTGATTGTTTTTACGACAAAGCAACGTCGAGTTATCTGCTGTGATAACCGAGGGGAATAGAACCCCTGAGTTTAGAGTTGTAAATCCGTAAACTTACCACTGTCCAAACGGAGGACTCGTCAACAATGAAATACATTTTATTCACAATGTTTAATATTTATCATCAGGGATGCGTTTGCAATATACATTTTTATCGCTGAGCGGTTAGCATGATAGGACTGTGAATCTTGGGGTTCGTGATTTAAGGCTTATTGCTACAAAAAAGCACTACACACTAAGGCTGGGGGTGTGCTGGAAGAGTTACGATAAACCCACTATTCTGGTTTATCAGTTTAAAATAATATTTGGCTACACACAAATAATCTTGTTTGTAACTTTGTGTAAAATTGTGAAATAAACAAACACGCCACGTGAATAATATTATTCAGCGAAGGATAAGTCGATAACAAGTGAATAACAGCATGTTCGAAAGTTGTAAAAATGTATTCGTTTAAGTATGTTGTTTTCACTGTCTTCAAAGATAATCACTGCAGGCGTAAAAGTATGTGATTCAAATAAATTCGTCTTGAATGTCGAGAAATACAAACAGAAGACAGCGGTTGTTTCTTCTTGTTTATTTCTTTTATATTTATGTATACAAAAGTCCATTTCTACCCCACAAATATCTTTCTTCTGAAACCTTTAGGAATAATCATACCATGCATACTCATAAACTTAATAAAATACACACACTCATTTGAAAAACAAACAAACGTATATATCATATAAGGATCTTCGAAACTATGAAGATTGTATGACATGTTGCTTCCCTTCTTGTGTCATTAGGCCTTACGGTTTATTTCTCCCTCGTGTTTCACCACACACTGTCATCTTGTCTTTATAAGCTTTTATCCCATTCTCTATCCCTTACGGGCATAAACGAAAAGTGTAAATCAGAAAATGAAAAGGGTGTACTGTGAACTTTAAGAAGACACTAGTTAAGACATATCAACCTGCCTTCAGGTCGCACGTGCAGCCACATTTTAAGCTGTCACCTCATGTAGATATGTCAACGAAAGAAGATAGATTAACTATAATGGCCTATTGTTCAATACATAGTTAAAGAAATAACATCGGTTTTCCATAGACAGTATATTAAAAAGGTTTCGAATAGCATGCTTATCTATTTTTTATTCTTAAAACAATGAATGTGAAAGAAGGCAAATCCAATAAATAAAATATAAATGTTGGAAGACACCTTCTTTTAAGTTTATACAATAAAAAATAACAAAAATTTAGATATGCAAATCTTTAGAATTTCTAGAATTTGTCATGTATGTCTTTCAAAATCATCAGAGTAATTGAGGAAGACGTATAACTTACTTTAAATAATATAAATCAGCAATAAATCATACTTTATAAAATTCTTAAAGATAAATTATTAATAACCAAGATATTTCTTTTAGTTCAAACTTACCACAGTGGACGAACAGTAAAAAAGACTTGAACATTTTATCTTTGAAACTTCTTGGAATTTTCTAGATAACAAATGATTGAAAGTCTCGAGATCTTAATCATTGTAATTGGTTTTTGGTTTCCATGGTTTCAACTTTTTCATAGCTCAATGGTTATGACATCATAATAGATATTTGAAATTATATATACCCCAGTTATAAATTACCGAATATTCAAATACACTTGTTTTATAACCACTTAAAAATACAAAAACTACGTTAAAAAAAAAAAGAGTAATCCATGATGACGAGAAAACCCACTTGTAGAGGAAAATAAATATGTTAAAACGGTTGGTATGGATAGAGAAAACTTTATGTACAGCAGCGAACAACCTTTCGACCTTCTTCGGTCATCGTCAGGTAGAAACATTATTCGCTCCTCTACATAAAAAAAAATCGCAACTCATTCCAGCCGTTTTTACATATATAGAATAAAAGAGTGTTTTATTAATAACAAAATTAAAAATAGTAAAATGTTATATTTTCTTTATTATAAACTGTTTCGACTAGGAAAGTATTCGGGCTTAAAGCATTAAGCATTAATTTGTTTGTTTGGAAATTTCGCACAAAGCTACTCGAGGGCTATCTGTGCTAGCCGTCCCTAATTTAGCAGTGTAAGACTAGAGGGAAGGCAGCTAGTCATCACCACCCACCGCCAACTCTTGGGCTACTCTTTACCAACGAATAGTGGGATTGACCGAACATTATACAACCCCACGGCTGGGAGGGCGAGCATGTTTAGCGCGACGCGGGCGCGAACCCGCGACCCTCGGATTACGAGTCGCACGCCTTACGCGCTAGGCCATGCCGGGCCATTAAGCATTAAAGGCTAATATTTTTAGCATCTAATTTGATATGTACAATAAATTAAACTTAAAGAATTATATTAAAATGTCTTTCAGTATTAAACTAAGATTATCATAACATAATATGATGTCTATACACTACTGAGGGTAGGTGATTAAAATGTATATTGAACTTTACAATAATCAATTTTATAATCAATTAAGAGGAAAGAAGTCATAACGATAACGTGATTTCATTTTCTTTTCCAACCAATCCTTTGACGTATATTAAAAGATTTTAAAACTTAATTACTAAGTTCTTCATGCAGACCCTATCAATGCTGGAGGGTCACAAAAAAAAAACAACAACAAAAACGTTGAGAACTGTAACTTTACAGCTTGCAGAGAAAATCTATACTTTTCTGTCAAAACTTTTGAAACGTCAATTTAAGTAAATGAACGCCTTCACCTGTAAACCAAACCTTTTTCACTGATAAGTTCTACTGTAATTGACACAGTTGTAGTACAAAATACTTTAATGGATTACATTTTTATTTGGTTTCAATTCAAGTAAGTGATGTTTCGATAAAGGTTCTGAGATGTCATCTTTCCGTAATTATCACACCAAACATGCTCACCCTTTCAACCGTGGGGACGTTATAAAGTGACGCTTAATCTCACTATTCGTTGGTAAAAGAGTAGCTCAAGAGTTGGCACTGGGTGTAGATGACTAGCTGTCTTTCCTCTAATTTTACACTGCTAAATTAGAGACGGCTAGCGTAAATTGTTGTCGTGTAGGTTTGCGCGAAATTTAAAACAAACCAATTCTTAACTACCGCTTCTCATTTTAACTTTATAGCCTGATCGTAGGGTGTAAGTCACGTAATAGTTCATTCGGTCACTGTTGGTAGAAGATTTGCTGATGCACATCTAATACAAACTGAAATATTAATAGCCTGAATTACTCAAAATGTCAACACTAAGTTTAAAGATAAAAGTCGTAAGTGTTTATTTGATATCCGGAAATTTTAAGATAGTATACATCAACATACTTTTACAATACTTTTTATTTGGTTCACTAGAATTATTAAGTAGAAATAAAATGTATTTTTTGTAGAGGATAAATCACGGATTAGGTACGAACTAAAGTGGCTGAATCCGTTTTACAAGACAGAAGACAGAAATGTTATGTGTTAAAGTCGAAAAAATATTAAATAAAGCAGAATTCTTCCAGAGTGTTAGATTGGATGAATATTCTTTCAGTTCGCGAAATTTTGAATAGAGAAAGGCGACTAAATGAGGTCAAAGTTCAATAAATATTCAAATTGATATTAAATAATTTTCTACTACGTGTCTTCCTGAAACGTCAAAGCGTTCGCACGTTTTTAGAACAAATGATAGACACCACCATAAAGTTAACCCCCCTATACAGCAAGTGGAACTTCACAAGATTCTTGTTAGAAGCTTGCAGTGTCATAACGCTATTAAGTTTTATGATAATTCAAGCTTCTCACACATCACAAAGTATCTCATATTTTCTTTGCTCTACCGTCCGCCTTTAAATGTAAAACCTTATAGACTGTAATTCTGATGGGTTTTTTTTTCTTGTGCAATGGATGTAGTAGGAATTGTAGGAAAGCATGCTTCCAATGATATGCAACAAATGATCGCATGTTATGAAATATTTCACCAGAAATTAGCTACATTCACAATATTTCTCAGCCGTAACACAAGTTTCTGTAAAACACAAAACATGTTATATATCTTAGTAATTACAAATATAATTTAAAAAAGAATAACATGTTAAATATTAAATACCTCTTTCGTTATAAGCTGATCACTTGTAACAATATATTTCTTTATCTTCATTTTCACCTTTTACAATGTACGAGATGTCCAAAAATTATGTTAATTATATTGTATATTATAAAACTCCTGTCGGGCCTGTTCTAAGATGTCATGATGTTCTGTGCAGTGCATTTCTGTTTTTATTAACATAATTTCCGAGCACCTGGTATTTTCTGGCTGTGTCTCGTTCCACGCTTTGTGGTAAATTACTTCGTTTTCTTATCTACCTTCCCATATGCCCATTTATAGTTCTGGTTTACTTTTTCATATACTACTGTAAACTATTTTCTCATTTATTCGAAATCATTTTATTTGAAAAGTAGGATTAGCTTAAATACGAAATAAGAAAATCACAACTTACTTTAGTTTTTGTACAGAGTGAAAGGGAGCTGATTTAGTAGTCAGTGCTCATTAGGTGTGTTGAAAACTGCTATTTTAGTTGTCGGTGTTCATTATATGTGTTGAAAAGGAGTTGTATTAGTTATAAAAGTTCATTAGATGTCTTAAAGAGGAGCAGTTTTAGTTTTCAGTGCTCATTTGTTGTGTTAAGAAGGAGTTGATTTGATTGTCAATGTTCATTAGATGTGTTGAAGAATAGCTGATTTGGTTGTCAATGCCCATTAGATGTGTTGAAGAATAGCTGATTTGGTTGTCAATGCCCATTAGATGTGTTGAAGAATAGCTGATTTGATTGTCAATGCCCATTAGATGTGTTGAAGAATAGCTGATTTGATTGTCAATGCCCATTAGATGTGTTGAAGAATAGCTGATTTGGTTGTCAATGCCCATTAGATGTGTTGAAGAATAGCTGATTTGATTGTCAATGCCCATTAGATGTGTTGAAGAATAGCTGATTTTATTGTCAATGTTCATTAGATGTGTTGAAGAATAGCTGATTTGGTTGTCAATGCCCATTAGATGTGTTGAAGAATAGCTGATTTGATTGTCAATGCCCATTAGATGTGTTGAAGAATAGCTGATTTGATTGTCAATGTTCATTAGAGTGTGTTAAAGAGGAACTGATTTTGTTGTCAATGGTCAATGCCAGACATCTAAGGTAAATGGTTTATCTTGTTTAAAACCATAAGCATTTAGCAGTCCCTTCCAATACAGTTAACTTATTCATCTTTTCAAACCTACTTGTATAGATTTTTCAAAATGTATATATATATACTGTTATAGATATGATGCCCTACACATACATATATTAATACCAAAGAAATATACACTTTACAACAATACGTATATATATGTGCAATGTATTGGTAAAGTGTGTTTTCTAGAACAGCGTTTTAACATAAGCTTGTAACAACAATAAAACAATAATTGTATTGTAAAATAATATTAATTAAAGTTTTAATACCCATAGCAGCAGTCTTGAGAATACAATTTTACTTCAAGTGGGTTTCTTGTCGTCACGAAACTTGGCGTTTATTAAACATGCATTAACTGAAGAAAAGTTTGAGAAAAAACGAAGGTTCATATATAATTAAAAACAAGAAACTTTTCATAACATATGTTTCAATAAATAATGTATAAAATAAACCAATCATGAACATGATATCATAAAGGTTCATAACAACCGAAAGAAAATGTGTTTTTTTCATAGTACATTTGATCAGTCATGTTTAATCTATTTGCGTTATGTTCCAAGAACAAATAAAATACCTGCAGGAATTTTCAAGTAAATAGCAAATAACTAAAATTAAAAAACAATGTAGAGTTAGCTAAAAATTCCTATTGAAAGATATGATTAAAACAAAGAGCAAAAGGTTAATTGTCTTACACATACACGCTTCAAAAAACCCTCGTACGAAATAAATATCAAATATTTTTAATAATTGTAATATAAGATTCTTTTTTCCGACGTTTCCAGAATTTTAAACAAATGAAGGTTTAGTTAGATTTTAATAGCATTAGTACTGTTGTTTGTTGTTCATCACAAACCTACACAACGGGTTATTCGTGTTCTGCTCATTACGAGAATGCTAACCCAGTTTTTTGCATCATGAACCCCCAAGACGTACCGCTGAAACATCGTGACGCAATGACTCGCAATGAGTTATTTGCTCTAAGTCAAGAGTGGAAATCAAATACCAAATTTTTTAGTTTAAATCCATAAATATATCGCTGGGGAATTTACAACAGTGATCAAAATCCTACAAGTACATTTTGAAAACAAACTTATAAAGAAAGTTAGTTAAAGACCGTACTTTAGGTATATTTAGTTAATATAAATGTCTAAATATAACTGTACGTATGTAAGATTCTCTATAAAAGAGCACAGACAGTCCTTGTGTAGTTTCGCACTCAATTCAAAACAAGCAAAAGTAAACTGAAGAAAAGGCTTCTACAGTGTTATACAGTTTATGAAAACCAATTCATTTTTGTTTATTTGTTTTTTTTAGTTATACTTCTAATGTTCCTTTCAAACTCTCTGTTTGAATATTTTTTTTAGTTTCCCCGAAAACTACTCAAGGGCTATCTGCACTAGCCAACCTTATTTTGGCAAGTGTAAGATTAGAGGAAGGGCAGCTCTTGGGCTACTCTTTTACCAACGAATAGTGGGATTGACCGTAACATTGTAACACCCCACAGCTGAAAGAGCGAGCATGTTTGGTGCGACGGGGATTTGGACCCGCAACCCTCAGATTACGAGTCGAACGTCTTAACCCACCTGGCCATGTCAGGCCTATTTGAAAATTACTAATTACAAAAACATTTAAGAAAGAAATAATCGTTACTCAAAAAATAGTAATTATAGTAGGAGAATCTCGATGTAGAGTAAGTAGAAATAAATTTTTACCAGTTTAATAATTCTTATTTTGAATTAGGTCATTTACGTTCTATTACACTATGTAACACAAATTTTGTTCCTGGATAGTATGTGTTATTTCTTAATTGCTTATGTTTTAAAAGTACAGAAAACGGCCATTATTACTTTCAAACTTTGCTTTTGTGACATGGATAATGAAATTTAGAAATTAACCTATTTTCTATGTAAAAATGGGCAAATTTGCACATTTTCATTTACATAAGGTCTGAATAAAACAACATATGAATGAAGATTTACATGTATTTATACTAAAGTTATACAAAAATGTTTAGAAGTGAGTAGTTTTTCGAGATTTGCGACTGTAATGCAAATCACTTTCACCTATCAACCCACAAATATAGTCTTCCATCATGTTTTCATTATTCGCTCCCAGGTCACAAAAGCAAAGTTTGAAGAGAAAAATGGGTCTTTTCCATTTACTTTAGGCATAAGCAATTGGGAAATAACACTTTCTGTCCAGGAACAAGAAAAAGTAAAAATTTTGTTACATGGTGTTATTTTTGTCCCCCACTACCTTGTCGATAAATCTGCAGACTAACATTACAAGAATCTGGTTTCGATACCCCTGGTAGTACAGTACAGATAACCTATTGTGTAGCCTTGCGTTCATCAATAAACACTGACTTTATGATATTTGTAATATGGGAAAATAAAAGCTCTGACTGATGTTAAAACATAAAGCTACACAGCGGGCTGTCTGTGCTGTGCTGATTACAAGTATCGAAACCCAGTTTCTAGCGGTATGATCACTCAGCCTTACTGTTGAGCCAAGGTTTATCCTGTTTCTTTGGTTTATGTTTTCGTGACTTTAAGATGTTTTTGTAAGTCATCCAAGATAAGATAATTTTGTTTTAGATCTTAGGTTTGAAATATCTTTTTTATTATTCGCGATTTAAAATATCTTCTCAGAACGTATGATTAAATTTCTATATGCTATGTTCGAATCTAATACTATGTAGTTTCCTAATATTTGACCTATACATATTCAGTATATATGTGTGTGGCAAGGACAAGTGTATGTACATTTTTCAAACCTGCAAAGTGCACTTCCATGCTGTGGTTTTGAAAACTTGAATTAAATTGTTTTTCAACTAAGAAGAACAACGTACTTGAGAGATTTCACAATATGTGAAATAATTAAGGCTGTTGATTTATTTCTCAGAAACAGTTTATTCATTGTAAGCCTTATCTGGCATCAAGCAAAAAACGTCTTGCAATATAGCAGAACAGTTTCGTCTTGTAACTTACATAATATTAATCTCATTCAATACATTCAGTTTGTATAAAACACATATATACCGCAAGCATAATTAGCCACATCTGAGAATTGATGTGTAAACGTAATAAACTGTGGGCCTTTCTTGAAATTAGTTAGTAAAGCCATTTTTAAAATACGTTTGATGCAAATGCCAATTATCTTAAAGAGGAAATTAATGTAAGTGTTAATTAACGATAAGTGATGTGTCCCTAAACACTTAAGTGAGACCATTTTGATTAAAACCTTACGTAAGTTGCTAATTATGTTATCAGAGAGTAAAGTGGCGAGAAACACGCATTTAGATATTGCTTCCTATACTCAATACTTCGTATTATGTTTGAGTATTCACTTAAGATATTGATAAAGAAGTTTAAGAAAAACTGAAATACATTTCAAGATTCGGATGATATTTTGTTGATACATTTATCTTATTTGCCTCTTGCGTTTTTGTCACAGAACTGTTATTCTCTTATCCCCCTTGTAAAATGACTTTTCCTTTAGACATGATGGCTCTTTCGTGAAAACTAAGTTACCATAGCATAGGTTTCCTTATATATACACGGAATAGAACATTGTTTGGCATTCTTCCATTTTGTGCTTGTAGCCAGTAGGATGCTTGAGTAGACTTGTGGTGCTCCAGGACATTAAATTTTAAGATCTCAGAATGGAGAAAAGAAAATAACTGTGGAAGAATTATGGTTTCAAAGTCGTATGAACAAACAACAAAACATACTTTCATACCCTAGTGAAATTACCCAAGTAAATTAGTATGATAAATCTTACACGAGAAGTATAAGGTAAGATAGAAATGTTTAAAGTTAAGATAAAAAGTAGCATACATCAATTTATTTTTTTGTGAAAGCAAAATAAACAGTGGAACGTTTAGGCTATAAACAACTAACAATTTCGGGCTGCTCGTTTGAGCTGATGATGGAAGGTTTATTAACTTTATTTTATTTTTAGATTAGTACGCTCAGTGTCTTTAATATATATGTGTAGCAATACACCATCCTTTAAGAATAATTATGTTTGTTATAAAATTCATTGGCACTTTTGCAATGTTCAGTGTTTAAAAACTCGCAAACTACATGAGTAGTAGATGGTGTTAATTTCTTTAATATGTAGACTAGTGATCTTATTTAGGTGCAAATAAGTGTTATTTTTTGCAAAACATTACACTACTGAGAATGACGCATCAACACACGTTGAAATATATAGTGTATGAGATTGTAAAACAGTCTCATTGGCTTTTTATTATTTATTATTCTGTACAGTAGATTATTTATATGTTATTGTAATTAGTAGGCTGAAAACAGTTTCAATTTTATAACTGTGAAAAAAGAATTAAATAATTATATCCGTATTAATATTTATAACATTTAAATATTTATAGTAAGTCTGATAGACTCAGTTATTTTCGTTATTTCAAAAGTTACTTTTTCAGTGATGTGAGTTCAGACCTACATGACGCGTCATGGTCAGGTAGTTAAGGCACTGGACTCGTAATCCGAGGGTCGTGGGTTCGAATCCCTGTCACTCCAAACACGCTCGGCCTTTCAGCCGTGGGGGCGTTATAATGTTACGGTCAATCCCACTATTCGTTGGTAAAAGAGTAGTCCAACAGTTGACGGTAGGTGGTGATGACTAGTTGCCTTCCCTCTAGTCTTACACTGCTAAATTAGGGACAATTAATGCAAATAGCCCTCGTGTAGCTTTGCGCAAAATTCAAAACAAACCAGACCTACATAAATATTACACTATTAAATTTCAAGAGCGATAACAGTGTGTTCCCTTTGGAGTTTGTTTGTTAAGGCCAAGTTCGAGTCTAAATAATTTGTAGCACATAGTTTCTGTTATATTTGTTAAAGCTTGTGTTTTAATACTGGAATTAAACTATTCAACATTAACATGTATCATTTTTACTTAAATATCAGAGAGCAATTACAAATTACGTTTATTTTAAGAAAACTCCAACATGAATTGAGTATCTCAAAACGAGTTTGCTATAGCGTAATACTAGTATTCTAGAACAGAAAATATTTCTGCACTGACAACTCAAGATTACATATCATGTTAAGACATAACTTTAGCAATTGAAATTGGTTTAAGTAGAATAATTTGACTTTTCTACAATTATGTGTCACTAGCAATGTATCTTCGTAGCCAAGAAGCATTTGTTTTTTGTTTGTTTTTTAATTTCGCACAAAGCTACTCGAGGGCTATCTGTGCTCGCCGTCCCTAATTTAGCAGTGTAAGACTAGAGGGAAGGCAGCTAGTCATCACCACCCATCGCCAACTCTTGGGCTACTCTTTTACCGACGAATAGTGGTATTTCCCGTAACATTATAACGCCCCCACGGCTGAAAGGGCGAGCATGTTTGGCGCGACGGGGATGCAAACCCGCGACCCTCAGATTACGAGTCGCACGCCTTAACGTGCTTGGCCATGCCGGGCCAGACCAAGAACTACGATCTAACGTTTTGAGAATAACTTGTTAAAACGTGAAATTTAAGTTTATAAATAAATGTAATTTCTGATTTTTTAGAATAATTATTTTGCGATTATATTTTTAGAATTGCGCACTCCTACTTTAAAAGCACTTTTCTCGCTTCAATATTTATGCATTTTCTCAACGTTGGCTTTATCATAAAATTGTGTTCTATACAAAAATAAAGTCCAATTAATTTATATCAATTTTGCTTTGGTTTTTCTTCACTAAAGCAAACACAAGAAAAAGAAAATAGGTTACCATTTTAGTAAAGATTGGTTAGAAAAGAAATGTGAAAATGAAAATAACAGATAATATGATGAAGTTTGGAAGGAAACTTTAAGGCGAACATAAAATTCCGTATACAATTAAAGAGAAACTCGAGACGTTAAAAAGTCAGTGTCTTCAATAATAATAAATTATTTATTGCTTTCAGATATAAATATGTGTATATATATGAAATGGAATATGTGCGTATAATAATGAGAATTATTAAGGAAACGCACAAGTAATATCTCCTTAAACGAAACCACAGTTAATGTGAAATGATGCAACAGAAAAACTGACTTCGCAGGTTAACCCTAAATCTTAATAAAATGAAGAAAAGAGTCCTCTTTTCCAAATAAATATTTTAAGAAATGATGAAGAACGGCTACGAAAGAATTAACAGGGAATATACAAATAAAAAATGGGGGCTAATATGGATTCCAGTCTAGCTTCCATATAAGAAAACGTCTTTATGAGTTGTCACGAAACGAAATTGTTAGATGACTGTATAGAAAATTTCAAACCCCCTACTTTGTCACATGCACGAAGACGATATTTTTGTTGTTTTTCGTAAAAAAATAAAAAATAAAAATAATATGTTCCTGAATTCCTTAAGCAACAAGCATGAAAACACTACAGTTATTGACGAAATAGATCAAATCTACATTTACTGTTTTTAGACATCTGAGTATTGAACAAGGGAAAACCTTCGATATCGGAATATATTATAAACCCATATTCTCAGAATTATATACAAAAGCTGACAGCTTTTCCACGCTCAAAGAACAAAGGAAACTTGATCAAAATTTTATTGCATAAAGGAACATTTCAGTTTTCCACTATGTTCAGTCTGTTTTTCAAGAAGGGTTGAATACACGAGAAATGTGTTGATTTTTGTCTCTACGACGAACATTAAGAGAGTGGTAAAAATATTTTTTGACAAACGCTAGCACTCTTACAAAATAACCTATATATGTGTGTGTGTGTGTGTGTGTGTATGTAGCAAAATCCATAAAGGAGATATTCTATAGTCATATGAGAATAACTTGGAGCATTGAAATTGATGATATTCGACTACTGTATCGCATGAAAGCTTATAGTGTGTCCTTGCGAATCTTACTCATTTTTACCATTTTCAAGTGACATATGCAAGTGCGTATTGCGAATATTAGATATAAACCTAATATAGACCACTCATCTATCTTTGTTTCAATGAGATGAAATTTTTTCGTTCAAATGCATGATACTAGGTTGTACTTTTACTATTGTAATGCGTAACAAGTATGTTTTACTACAGAAAATTATGCATAATTAAAAGTTCTTTATAACGGATAGTTTCTATATTAGATTTCTGAAGCAAAATTATCTTTCCTTTGCACTAAGCAAACATGTTAGGGAAATAAATACCACGTGTATTGTATGATTGATGCATTGGTTTATATGATCCTATGTGCATCAAATACGGTTTCAGAACTTTTCAGGATACGTAACAGTACATGTGTTTGCACTTCAAAGTTAGCGTTTTTATTAATGTGCTAAATTGTAGATCAAAGATCATTTACGGAACATGATCCACATTATTAGTGCTATACATTTTGTACGACCCTGATCTACAATATTATAATGTAACAGCTCATTCATGAATTTTAATTAAATAACGGAAGTTTCTCACCATTACAGCTATAATTTTATGACTGTTTGAGATTTTCTTGTTCTCTTAGATAATAATATTTATGAAAAATAAAAAATATTGTTAGTTCATCACGCATTCCACTAACATAGTTTATTCTCCCATTTAAAACTTTGGTCCTTTTCATTGATAAATACAGGGTGTTCGGAAAGTCACTGTGCACTTATATATTTATTAACAGACATGTTTCAATATAGAATACAGGAGGTAAATATGAATGACAATTATAAACAATGTTGAAAGTAACCCCCGTTAGCATCAATACAGGCCTGGATCTTTCTTATTTTGTTTCTAAACACCGCTATTGGTTGCTGGCTTGAAATAGACTGAATAAAATATGATTACAAAACTGCACAGTGACTTTCCGAGCACCCTGTACGTAGCTCTTACTGACCTGAAACTTATAATATAGCTCTGTGGGTCAAATGTCACCAGCTTTTATTAATGACCTTTCTTTACACTAGGTACATTTTGTGCATGAGCTTAGATACTACTTTTGTAAAATCCAACCAGAAGATGACTTAAATTTTGAAGTATTTACCACATAAACCAAAACCTAACCCAATAATTAAATATCTATTTTTACATGGTTCAAACTATGAACAGAAAAGAACATGTTAACTACGTGGCAACTGTTTATTCGACAATATTAGAAAATTTACGTTCGTCTATTCCAGTAATTTTAAAAACTTGATATTAGTCCGGGAAAAACTAAAAACAAGGTATCCATAGTAACGCTTTTAAATGAATCATCTACATCTTTTTGAATAAAATTAAACTGGATATTTGGCAGTAGAACAAACAAGATATTCATTGCTATACAAAATCTTATTCGTGAAAATCAACCTCCCTTTAAGTTATTGGAAATTCATATTACATGGACGATCTGAGCTTTAAGGTTTAATTATCTAGGAAAAGTATATACAACACAAACAGAATGAAAATAAAATTTAATCTATAAAATGAATATCAAAATTTGGAATAAATACTCGCATATATGTTTGCAAAACAGTTAAATTATTATCGTAGTATTTTCATTGGCATTAGTTCGGGAAAAAGCAAAAACAAGGTATCCATAGTAACGCTTTTAAATACATAATCTACCTCTTTTCGAACAAATTTAAACTCGATATTTAAAAGCAGAACAAACAAGATATTCATCTCAACAATACCTTATTAATGAAAGTCAACTTCCCTTAAACTATTGAAAGTTCAAATTACATGGACTATCTAAACCTTAAGGTTTAATTATCTATGAAAAGTATATATAACACAAACAGAACGAAAAAACATTTAATCTGTAAAATTATTTTCAAAATTTGGAATAAATACTCGCATATACATTATCAAAACAGATAAATTGTTATTACAGTATTTTCATACAGTTTCATACTATTGGTTACTTTTTTTCGCGTGAGAGTGTGAAGACATTGCTTTACCCATCGTATGCATTTTAATGGTAATAGGTAAGAAGAGACAAATTTATTAGAGTACTTAACAATGGCCCCATCAGTAGTACAGAGGTATGTCTACAAATTTACAACGCTAGAATCTGGGTTTCGATACCTGTGCTGAGCAGAGCACAGATTTCCCATCGTGTTGCTTTGTGCTTAATATATTTAATATCAAGTATAAAAATAACAAAATAATATTGAAGAAGATCACATCAGAAAATTATGAAAATATTACGTTAAATTCTTCAAAATCCCTAATTTAAAACAAATGAACATAACCAGTACCATCTTACATACCTTTATCGTGAGTGCTAATGAAGTTGATTGAAGAAATATCACATGAACTTTTGATGATGTAGGCTATATGTAGATATATATAAGTTTTGTACTGATTTCCCTATGCAAACGAATCCTCCTCACACCAAACATGCTTGCCCTTTCAGCCGTGGGGCGTTATAATGATGACAGTCAATCCCACTATTCGTTGATAAAAGAGGAGCCCCAGATTTGGCGGTGAGTGGTGATGATTAGCTGTTTTCCCTCTAGTCTTACACTGCTAAATTAGCGAAGGAGCCCTCGCGTAGCTTTGTGCGAAATTCAAAACAAACCAAAATCACTAACTCCTAGCGGTTTGGTTTGGTCTGAATTTCGTGCAAAGCAACACGAGAGGTATCTGCGATAGATGTCCCTAATTTAACATTAAAAGACAAGAGGGAAAATAGCTAGTCATCACCAACTTTTGGTGCGTTCTTTTACCAAAGAATAATGGTATTGATTGTCATCATATTACTTCTCCATGGCTAAAAACATAAACATGTTTCATAGAACGTGGATTCGAATCCGCGACCTTCAAATTGCGCGTAGAGCGCTCTATCCACGTGGCTATGCCGAGTAAAATTTACAAAAACATACTAATAACTATATGGAATTTCCGGTTTTATCTATAAAAATTATTTTAGCCTTCCCCGTTTCAGTTATAGGTCTTCGTATGAGAAATTGCGCTTTACTTTATATTATGATCATCTGAAATATCTTAACATCATTTTCTAAGTAAGTAAGTTAAAACATAACTGATTTGTCCCCAATATATAAATGCACGTAAAGTAAGAATTTTAAAATTTATACGTAATAGTAACAAACAATCAATATCTATGATGAATGTGCTACTCAAATATGACAACTGCCAACATTGCGGCTACATTCGTAAGGAATCAATGTGTAAATGGTCCGTAGTACACAGCAGCTAGCACACATTTCCTATCATCCAATGTGTAAAATGACCTTAATTTGGAAACCATTAGGCATACAACTTGGCAGCAGTCTGAACATTTTGGTGGTACTCTTCATACATACAGTAGGCCTACGTTAAATATTTCTTTATTCTGGTGGTACTCTTCATACAGTAGGCCTACGTTAAATTGTTCTTTAACTGATTACTGTATCGTTTTATAAATGGTTATGGAGAAGCTGCAGTATTGTAATTCTTGTGTACTATTTTTTATACGTTTTAAATGATTTGAACTTTCAAAGATGAAATAGTAAAATTTCAATTTTTTTCTACGTAGTACATCTCCATAAGTATGGAAGGGATATATTTACGTCCATAACTGTTGTTCTTAAGGAGCGATTTCGGTAATATTTTGTATAGAATGTTTTATTTATTACTGTGTACAGTTTAACTGTTGTTATTTTTTTTTTGTGTGTGTGGTGCACATTAATAAGATATCAGAAGAACATAACTAGAAATACATCAATAATATTGTCACAAGGTAGACACAAAGCATCACATTCCATGACACAAATAATTATTTTTATAAACCTATCCACTTCTGAATTATTTTACTACAAATGGACTTGCGTATATAACAATATGTGATTCTTGGTAATCCAAAGATGTAATCTCAAGGGCGTAACACTTAAAACTTATTTCGTTTGTCTTTTCATATATCTCCTCAGGTGTTCTGCCAGAGAGAATATGTTATGCGGCAGTCGTGATTGACTCAGCTGAGTGACAACGTTAGATAACTAAACTTTAGCAAGTTAGATTTTATTTATTGTTAACACAAAGCTACACAATGCAATTTGTGCGGTTCCCACTACTTGTATTGAAACCCGGTTTTTAACCTTCAAACTTGTTGGTTATACACTCGGGGAGGAAGCAAATTAGAAATTGACATCACGTATTAATCAAATGCTGCAATACTAATATATTCATTCCTATATTTCAGCATTGTGTTTATCAGTTTAATAGTTACTAGAAAAATGTCTGCTTGTTTGTTTGTTTTCGAATTTTGCGCAAAGCTACACGAGGGCTATCTGTACTAGCGGGCCCTAATTTAGCAGTATAAGACTAGAGGAAAAGGCAGCTAGTCATCACCACCCACCGACAACTCTTGGGCTACTCTTTTACCGACGAATAGTGGGATTGACCGTCACATTATATAACGCCCCCACGGCTGAAAGGATGAGTATGTTTGGTGCGACGGAGATTCGAACCCACGACTCTCAGATTACGAGTCGAGTGCCTTAACCTACCTAGCCATGCCAGGCCTAAAAATGTCTGCCATCATATACTCAACTTCCTTCCTCTTATTATATGGCCCGGCATGGCCTGGTGGTTAAGGCGCTTGATTCGTAATCTGAGGGTAGCGAGTTTGAATCCCCGTCGCACCAAACATGCTAGTCTTTTCAGCCGTAGGAGTGTTATAATGTGACGGTCAATCCTACTCTGCATTGGTAAAAGAGTAGCCAAAGAGTTGGCGGTGGGTGGTGATGACTAGCTGCCTTTCCTCTAGTCTTACACTGCAAAATTAGGGATGGCTAGCGCAGATAGCCCTTGTGTAGCTTTGCGTGAAATTCAAAATCAAACAAATTATCTAACTCTGATCAGAAGAATGAGGCAGAGCTAAGTATGATAACTGGTTTACAGGCGTACTTCACATATACGCTATACGAATAAAGCCGTACCGGTGCGGTAAGTATCTAATATCATGGAAAACATTCTGTCCGTCTATGAACGCATTTTCTTTTAAATAAGATGACAGATCCAGACCAAACCTAGCCTGCTAACTGAATAGTCCAAAGTCAAAATAAAATTTGTATTAAACTTTACCATACATTTCCAAATAAGAGCATTACGTACGAGAACCCATATATCGTTGTTCCAGTAGCTATTGTATTTAGTTTAATTGAAACAGAACTCACGCCACAATGAAATTGTACAACTTAAAAATTATGAATAAATTTCAACATTTTGGTTTGTTTCCCATAATAACGAAAATACGCTGTAATAAAATATCTAACTACAATACGGAGAATAAAGATATTGCTGTTGTTTTAGTTTTTCGTTATTTTCCAAGTCATATTATTTAACTTTCGGTTTATACCATGGCTAGAAAAAGTGCTTAAGCCTAAATCAGAGATGTGTTTCATAATTGAAATATTTTTGGGATATATCTTACATTTTGATGTAGAATATATTTTCCTTCGAAGTAAAATTCAATATTATTATTAATTTTAATGCACTGAATGTGCGAACTGCAGAACGTAGAAATCTTAACTACGTCTCTACTGTGAGATGTGCTTCTTCGAACAAGAAGTGACGCAACTGCTTGGCCAATCCTACCAAGTTTCTTGACTCAACTACTAGACCTCCTCACTTCTGGTCTATTTCCTCTGTCTTACAGCAATTATCTCGGAAAATAAAGCCACTAAAAATTCTTGCAGATACTTTATTTATTTTTACTCAATTTGTGTGTGTATTCAAGAGAAATAGAGAAATGCATTCTTCTTAAAATAACCCGTAGAACATTTAAAATGTATTACAAAAGCTTCAAATACACTGTCAATTATAGACTGAGAATTCACTTTTACTTGTAGACTTTCACTGGATCTGTCGGCTTTCACCAAGGTCAGAGCTGGGTATGTAATTTGCCGGTCAAAACATTAGCCAAAACAAACACCTAGTTAATTGAAAAAGCCCGTGTGTGCTCACTTATAGCTGCAAACCACTGAACTACATTGTTATCAATTTTGGTATATATTTTTAGGGCTCGTTTTGTAGTGAAATAGAGAGTCTGTGTTCGAATTTCACCCCATACGTTACCTCATGGAGGTCCAATACCTTCTTCTTGCGTTGAAAGGGTACATCAGCTTAAATATGTTATTCAAAAAGTTCTAAATTTATAATGTTGATTAATTTTTTTATTTTCAAAGAACTAAAAGTTTTAAATTCATACAAATAAATCACATTCATGTTTAGTATAAAAAAATATTCAAATTTAAGGTACTAAGGGTTTTTGCAGTAACGCGACCAAAATTATGTGATGTATACTTGTCCATCATTTTTGTCATCATAGTCTTTGACTAGAGTCTACAATATCCTGACATACCTCTTGTGAGACAAACACAACAGAGTTGAAAGTGCGATAAATTATTTCAAATACTTTATCAATGACATTGTCTTAGGATGTTAAGCACCTGCAAATAGAACATCAACAGCTATACCTGCAGAATATGAAACTAGCTGGCTTGCAAAGCGACCCCTACGTTTTGCCAGAAGAATTATTTTTCGACTTTGTGAAAGGCGCAGTCGCATCTCTATCAGAATTCCCTCTCAAGATCTTTTATTTTACTGCTTGACATGTATGAAATTTAATCATATTTTTAGTTGCTTGCTTCTTCTGGAGTGAATTGATGTCAGAAAACACAATCGGAATATAGTCAGGAGAGTGTGGTTATAACTCTTGGCACCTAAAAATTTAATCAACAGAATTATATATATTTGCAGCCTCGCTGAGACCATTAATATTATGACGTAAATAATAATTATTCATAGAAAAATAAATTAAAATGAAATTGTTTCTGATCTGTTAAGCTCATATGACGAAATTTCCAGAATTTCACGGAAATTCTAACATTGCATTATCATTTAGATACTTGTTTCTTACATAGGAGGCTGTAGTCTTTCCATCTGAGAGCTGACATCTATCCGTTCCGTAGTTTCTATCTTTTGAAAAACGATCAAAAGCATTGCTGGACTTTTTCCCTGTTTATTACTACAGCCAACAGCACAACAAGTAATTACCATAATGATACCTGATGAAGCCAAAACATTAAGTCATTTGAGAGAAGAAAAGTTAAGTTCACAC